>NW_008595444.1:3246-70124 GCF_000691845.1 Merops nubicus | reverse complement strand
CTGATTTTCCTTCTTCCTTTTCTTGGACATCATCTGAATAAGTCTAAGCCTATAAGTCAATAATTGCACCTAAATGTTATGAAAGTTTAAATACATTTACTTGTATTATTTACTACTGTGAGGAAAATTTCTATATCATGTTATCAATATGAGAGATTTCTTTTTTTGTTTTACTTCAAAATGTAATCTTTAATTTATTAATCTTTTAATTTTAATCTTTAATTTAATTTTTAATTGTTTTGAATTTCTCACATGGAATATACCTTGGAAATTAGTCTTCTTGTCAATTAATGGTAACCACTGTAATAGTTATCTGTGTGTACATATCTCAGCAGCATGTAGTTAAATCCCAGACAGACACTATTCTTATATATGATGCAAAAAGAACAAGCAAGACAAAGCATCTGACAACAGCTCTGTTCTGCCAAGCAGGAACTGAAACTCTGCTGAGCATTACACACTAGTGGTGGGAATTCCTCACTCCAACAATGTCCAAAAACTCCACAGAGGCAAAAGAAAAGACATCTGAGAGGGAGCTGCTATCACTCTGTAATGCATCTTAACAAACAAATATGTTCTAGTAATTGCAAGCTCCATTGAAGAGGAGAGAACTGAAGAGGAGCTTTGAGACAGATATTTCATTTAAACTAGGTACCCTGGGTAAGTCACACATTTAAAATTGAGAAAATAAATTCTTATCACATTAGAAAATAGCTTAACAGCAGACATATGCAAGTACACTAGATCTAAGTAAACAAGGACAACAACATTTCCTTCTTCTTGTAGTATTCTTGACATTTTCTCACAATCTTAATAATTCTACTGTACTTTCATTTAATGGAGAAAAAAAGGGAGATATATTAATTATGATAAACAAGCATATAAATGTTTATAAAAACTAGCCAGCAAAATAAAACAAATTATCTTGGAAAAACAATTCAAACAACTTGGAAACACAAAGATGTCAAGCCTAATGAGTTTAAAGCCAAGAAACCTGTTTGCCCTATAAGACACTAAAATATCTCTGCTTAGAAATGACAAAAGGGTCATGTAACTATGGTATTATGTAGGACACCAACCTTTGGAGGCAGAAGTCTGATATTTCATAATTTCTCCAACATTGCTTCAGTGGACAAAACACTGCCAAGTATCCTCTAGGGACTTGGTATGCACCTCTTAATTTTGGGACTGATACATGACACAGTGCTGGCATAGTCAATATTTATCTCACAGCCACATGAGGTCTATGACACTACAAATCATGTCAAAGGTGCTCTCTCACAATCCATACTTTGTTATTGAGTGGTTTGGTTTTTTCTGAGGTAATTTATGGTAAATTAGCTCAAAATGACAGTTAAATTATGGTGAAGGACTATCAAGTAGATAATAAACCTGAATATGATTATTGACAAAATAAAAGGCCATTCAGCATATAAAGGTCAAATGAAGGAATCAACCTAAGTCACTGTACAATGAAAAGAGTGAAGTGCTTTTGCAGCAAATTCACTGACATGAGCCACACAACAGATCTTTTCCTGCTTATTCTAAACAGTGAAATTCCCTGTGGAAACAAAGATGCTTTTTACTGGCCCTCTTTTTTGAGAGAGTACTCTCAGAGTTAGCAAAAGATTGATGGATTAATAATAAATCAATGTAAGTGGCCAGTCCACCTCTGTGGCTTTGGATTCATTATATCTTCTTAATTTATCTAAATGTTCATGACTGATGATGCTGCAAAATAAGAATCAACGACATGCATCCAAGACATGATGCTTTTTTTCTTAAATGTTTTATGACCTACGTGCTTAATATAACATTTTAGGGATGGTAGGGGCTTTGTTTGCTGGGTTTTGATTAGCTACTTTTTTTTTCCACAAATAAAATATTTTCATCTAATCTGTTCCTATCTTCAACACTATTAAACCATAGAGAATATAACATTATCTTGAGGAGACATAGGCTGTAATTCTCTCTTCATTCAAACTAGTTTTACACTTATGCAAATATGCTTACTTCATATACATCTGCATGGAAGGGAAATCAATCCCCAGCTGTATTACTGTGTTTGGATTGGTTTCATTTTTACACAAAAGATATCGGGCATTTTACTGGAAAACAATTTTCTCAGCAACTGCAAGTTTGTTCATCTACTAACCAGAAATATTTTTCTTTTCATTATTCACAGCATCTTTGCTGGGTGTCAACATATTACCTGATCTGCAAAGCACCTGCATTGGCTCTTCTCAGACTGCAGTGAATACCTCACGTGAAGAACAAATACAGAGTTGTGGATCAGAGGTTTTAGAGAACAAGGCATTTTATTAAATAATAAAAACAAGCATTACAGTATAATGCCAGTTATTTGCTCCTTTTCCCTAATCTTTATAAGAAATGAAGGACTTTCTAGAATGCCACATTTTATCAGTTATGGTGGAATAGGGCTTTCATTCTGTACTGGTCCTTAACTAGCCTTATACCAAAGATAAAGATGGTTACCTTAATCTTTGATGCTTTTCTACCTCCATGAGAGGCAAGATGGGTAATTTTAAAAGTGTTTCAGGACATGTTACAAAGGACATCGGCTTTAAATAAAGTCATATTCAAAGATATGCACGAAGAGCTCGAATTTCAGAAACCACTCATAGAAGAGCAATCAGCTGAAGTGTTTGCAGAAGGCTGAGAGGTTGTCTGAGAAGCCACTAGCAAAATATTTGAACTGGCCTATTAAGACACGTCTCCTTCATTTCAATTTTTTTTTCTTTTTTTTAACAAAATCATGCCAGCATCACAAAAGCATATTTTAGATGAACGTTCTTACTATCAGACAAACTAGGTATAATGTAAACACTGTATTCTGGCATATCACAGTACAGGGGACATAAGAAGGGATAAAAACACATTTGAGAATGTTTCCATGTTTTCCACAACACTTCAGCCCGATGGTTCCTGCATTCATGTATGATGTAGCACCATCTTTTAATGTTTCTTTAAAAAGATTAACTCATTCTTTATCCTTTGTGGGTACAACCAATAGATATATATCAGCTAATAAAGCCTTCATAGCTAATGTTAAATTCTATAAAGACAGGGATTGTGTTGGAGGTGTTAGAGCTTTGATAAACATTTGCTTTTCCCGTTCTTCCCAATGATCCCTTTTTGCATATTCCTTTTACAAAATCCACTTATCACATCAAATTATTGTTCTCTTTTGTATATAAATGAGTGGATGTAAATGCATTTATTTTCTTTTCGGTGGATAAATGTTCATGGGGCAATAGTATAAAAATAACTTTTACAAAAGAATAGAGAACTTCGTATTTCCAAGTCCTAATAAAAATAATTGCTTCAATTTTATTGTCTCATTAATTGTTCTTCGTTTTGCCCCATTATGACAAAACTATAATGAAAATATGCCAGTGGCTCAGTTTCACCTTCTTCTTCCCATCTACACAAATCTTAATAAAACAGAGACTTTAAACAAATATGACATACTTTTCCACTGAGAATGCCTCCATAAAAAGAAGGAAAATGGTGAAATAATTATCAATTATATTCCACTTACCTGTCTTCAGCTACTTGAAAATTAGACATCTATTGCCTAAGTTGCCTCTACAAAGTTGGGGGAGAGAAAGTAAAGGGCCTCTTGAGGGGATTACAGCACCTACTGGGTGGCAAAATGATGACTTGACATCCCTATTGGACATGCCTCCAAGACAACTTGTCTAGACACAATACTAAACTTCTAAATCACTAAAATGAGATTACAGGAGCCATGGGGTAGTTATTGCTGAAGTCATAAGCTTCCTTCAGCAAGCCTATTATTTTCTCTGGTTTTCAGTTTTTCTATTTGCAAAGTCATTGTAGTTCTTACTCCACGGTATCATGGAAGATACTATGAGAAGACAAGAGTTAAATATTGCAACATGTCCAGCTCTTGCAGTAATGAGAACTGTACTACCTGAGCATCAGTGGCATGTCAAAGAACTTTACTTTTTCTCTGGAATAAGGAGTTCAGTGCATTCTAGAAAACAGTGCAGCTGATGACAAGCTTTTATGCACCTTTTTGTTCCTAAAGAAGCTCAAAATATTTCATTTACTGAAATAATATAGTCATACATTGTTTAGGTTGGAAAGGACCTTTAAGATCATAAGTTTTGTCCTTCAGTTTGACAGATTCAACTTATGAGACATTTATATAGATTTTAACGGATTGCTGGAAGCTAAAGCTCTTCCTAAAGAAAGAAGGATTCCACTTCCTTTGGGATTGAACAGAGAGGAAGTCTATTGTCTATTGTAAGTTTGGAAGCTCTGTGTGACTGCTTAGTATGCAGTCTGAAGGGAGAATCAATCTAGACATGGCTATTCTCAGAGATTTGATTTTTAACTTCACTTGTGATATTGCCTTGGTTACAGAAATTAATGTCAGGTAAGTAAAAAGGGGTTCAAGGATAATGTAAGTCAAACCAGCTATCTTCCCTATGGGAAAAGCTGTCAAAAGAAGACAAGAAAATGGGGTCAAAGTGTTGCCAAAAAATGTTCTTCAGGAAAACAGCACCCTGCAGCAAGTCTGAAAATATTGAATGAATTGTGTGTTGTAAAAAAAATATATAATTCCTGTGTATAGTTATACATTTCTATGTGTATGTATATACATATATATGTACAGACGTGTATATTTTTGTTATGATCTACATACTGAGCCAAACTTAAGCATCTCTATCCTGTATCATAGACCTTAATGAAATGATCAAAATTTTTATGAACAATGGCTGGATTTTAAAAACAGTGTAATAATGAGGACCTTCACTAAGAGGAAAAAATCCATGCTTCTCTATCATGGGACTGGAGAAAGTAGGGTTTCACTTGTGTCTCTCTGTAATCCTGATTTAACATTGAATAAACAACTGGAAACTACGTTGTCAACACTACAAAATTGTTGCAGTGACATTTTAGTCATAAGTTTTAGGTCATTGTCTAATGTCAGGGAAACCATAGTCTCATTTCCTATGCAAAATCTCTGCAGAGAGCACTTCTGCAGAGACATACACAATGGCAAGCACAGTCAGTTTTGGTTTCTTTAAGTATAATTTTGCCTTTATCAATACACACGAATTTCAAGCCATCTAAAAAATATTTCTCCTCACTGGACTGTTTTATATAAATTCTGTTAATTCTGTGGAATTTATTTCATTTTCAACTGAGATGATTAAACATAATGATTCATGTGACTGATATGCCTCAGATTTATTCGTGCTGTAACATAAGAAAGAGCTGGATACAGGAAACTGTCCCCTCTGTTGACAGAGTGTTAGTCAGCCCATCACATTAGTAGATCATTCATTTGTAGACTAATTTGGTCAGAGAGAAAAGGGCTGTGGTGTCTTGTTAATAGCTGGGGAGTAAATGGAGAAAGATAAAAGTTCTCATACCTTTAAACAAAGGTACATATTCTTTGCTTTACAGTTACTGGATAAAATGATGACATATTCATGACAGCAGAA
This sequence comes from Merops nubicus, assembly GCF_000691845.1. Classification (NCBI taxonomy): domain Eukaryota; kingdom Metazoa; phylum Chordata; class Aves; order Coraciiformes; family Meropidae; genus Merops; species Merops nubicus. The sequence continues at coordinate 64,623 of NW_008595444.1, read as the reverse complement.
ACTGTGACTGTGGCATGTAGTTCCTAGCAAGCCATTTTAATAATCAGGCTAGGATAATTCCTGCAATGTTTTTTAAACTCATGAATCTCAAATTGCTCCATACAAACTGAGGAATTATCAGTGGGACAGACTGAGAAGTGCCTTTTCTGATGCCTTCAGTGGCCTATATCCCTGTGGATTTTGAACTGAGCAGTGCCCCTGTACTCAAAGGCATTAAAAATGGCCCATACTCCCTACCCTGGTGGCATGTTTCTAACTGCTGAATTAAAGGAAGCAGGGAAACTACCTTTTTAATGGCACCACATGCTCTTCAGTTTTGTGGGTTTTTTTTTTTTGGTTTTGTTTCTTTGTTTGTTTTTAATTCACCCTAATCCGTTACACGTGCTCTGATAGCACTTAACAGATTGCATATTGCATATAAAACAGTCAAGCTTTTTAAATTATGAAGGTCAAAGAGGTTGGTATTCAGCTGTTCCACACTCTTATCCCTGAAAGAGGTTTTTAATAGCCAAGGATGAAACAGAACTTGGCAAATGGTTTAAAGAGGAAGTGCCATACGAAGGCAAACAATAAATAGATGAAGCTGCATGAAGAGCTGTGCAAAATTCTGATGTACAGAGGGCTGGACTAGAAACTGAGGAATCAAACAGAGTAGGTCTGAATGATCAGGCTGTATCAGAAAAGCAGGACAAAATTAAGTCCATGGAGATTTTTGAAAACCAGGATAGTGCATTTCATTATTATTGAATCTAAAGAGTAAAAATGAATGGAAAAGTAGAATTTTGAGTCCTTCATATAAGCTATTCAGGTTATCAGAACACAAATATAGCCATATTTATTTTGTGTTCCTGGCAAATATTCTTTCCACCCCTCCAAGTCTCTCGCTTATACAGTGAGATAAGTAATTCCATATATTTGCTGGCTCCTAGGCAAATCTAGGGGTCAGCAGTAATATATGGCTCAGAAGCAATTGTTTTGATATTAAAAAATGAGACTGCTAAAGGGGATGACCTTATTATTCTAGAATTTTAGTAAGTGCTACTTTACATCCATTTGAAATAAAACACATGTAGCCGTGACTTAGAATGTAACTTTTTTATTATTTTTATAGTGAACATAACATCATTTCTCTATGAATCTATGTGTTAATAATATCAACAACCACTCTCTCTTTAATTTACTGAAGGTCTGGTGTGACTAAATCCGCTATCAATAGAATCCACCAAGATGAACGAAAAACTGTAAGGTGCATATTCAGTGTCTTGTCTTCTATTAGGAAAGGCTGAGAGGTTTGGGACTGTTTAGCCTTGGGAAGGGAAGGCTCAGGGGGAATAATCTCAGTGTCTTTAAATATCTGAAGGGAGGCTTTTTTCCAGTGGTGCCCAGTGACAGGTCAAGAGGCAATGGGCACAAGCAGAAACACAGAAGATTCCCTCTGAATATCAGGAAACACTTTTTTACTGTCAGGGTGACCAAGCAGTGGCACAGGTTGCCCAGGAAGCTTGTTGGATCTTCCTTATTATCCTTATATCATCCTATATCACCCTTAGAAATAGTCAAAAGTTTTCTGAATTTCAGGTCCTGAGCAACTGGCTCTAGGTGGCCCTGCCCTTGACCAGCTGACCTCCAGAGATACCTTCCAACACCAACTTTTCTCTGATTATGTGTATGTATAGTTACTGACTTTCCATTTCTTGATGTTGAATTGTGTATTACATTCTTCACAATGTTACTCATATGTACAGCTCTTCATTTTTGATCAACAATCTTCAGGCCTGGCATTGCAACCATGTGGTAATTAGGATTTTTCTTGGCACAAAATGTATTTTTTGTGCATAAATTCTATTTCAGATTAGAATACTGTAAAAAAATGTAGGCTTTCTATATTATTACCAAAAGATTTTTTTTTTCTGAGAATTCTGGGCCTGTTACCAACTCTTTGGCTTCTCTGTTATTAAGACAGACAGTAATAAAATTGAACAGATCATTCAGCCCAGACTTTTACAGGTGTGTCAAGAAGAAGGTCAAAGAAGGCATACCTCCCTTAATGAGCAAGACTGGGAACTGATAACAACAGAGAAGGAGAAGGCTGAGGTACTCAACAACAACATTTTTGCCTCAGTCTTCACTGGCAGTCCCTCTTATCCCTCTTCCCAAGTTGATGGACTGCAATACAGGGACTGGGGGAGCAAAGTCCTTCCCACTGTAAGAGAAGATCTGGTTTGTGACCACTGGAGGAACCTGAACATACATAAGTCTACAGGACCTGACAAGATGTATCCCAGAGTCCTGAGTGAATTGGCTGATGCAGTTGCCAAGCCACTCTCATATTTGAGAAGTCACGACCCTCTTCCCAAGTTGATGGACTGCAATACAGGGACTGGGGGAGCAAAGTCCTTCCCACTGTAAGAGAAGATCTGGTTTGTGACCACTGGAGGAACCTGAACATACATAAGTCTACAGGACCTGACAAGATGTATCCCAGAGTCCTGAGTGAATTGGCTGATGCAGTTGCCAAGCCACTCTCATATTTGAGAAGTCACGACAGTCCCTGGCCAAGCCACTCTCATATTTGAGAAGTCATGACAGTCCCTGGTGACTGGAAAAAGAAAAACTTTGCATCAATTTTTTGAAAAGGTAGAAAGGAGGACCCTGGAAACTACTGATCTGTCAGTCTCACTTCTGTTCCTGGGAAGATCATGGAACAGATGCTTCTAGAAGCTATGCTAAGGCACATGGAGGACAGGGATGTGATCTGGGACAGCCAGCATGGCTTCATCAAGAGCATGTCCTGCCTGACTAACATAGTGGTCTTCTATGATGGAGTGACTACCTCAGTGGACAAGGGAAGAGCTATGGATATTGTCTATCTGAACTTCTGTACAGCCTTTGACACAGTCGCCTGTAACATCCTTCTCTCGTCCTGCCTGACTAACATAGTGGTCTTCTATGATGGAGTGACTACATCAGTGGACAAGGGAAGAGACAGCCTTCTGTACAGCCTTTGACACAGTCCCCTGTAACACCCTTCTCTCTAAACTGAAGAGTTATGGATTTGATGTGTGGACTGTTTGGTGGATAAAGAACTGGTTGGATGGTCACACCCAGAGGGTAGTGGTCAAGGTCCTGTAGCTGGGTCAGGGCAATCACTGGTATGAATACAGGCTGGGGGATTAAGGGATTGAGAGCAGCCTTGTGGAAAGGGACTTGGGGGTACAGGTGGATAAAAAGCCAGGCATGAGCCCACAATGTGCACTTGCAGCCCAGAAGGCCAAATGTATCCTGGGCTGCATCAGAAAAAGTGTAGCTAACAGGTCAAGGGAGGTGATTCTGTGGCTCTACTCCACTCCGGTGAGACCTATAATACCATAACAGTATTGTCTTATTTTAGTTCTTAGCAGTAGCTGAGGACAAATCCCATCTTGTCCCCAAACTTAATATTTGCAGCACTGAAAGCCCACAGAAGGCTTTCACTTTACAGGTCAGACTTTGCTCCTCACTAAAAATCATACTGGCATCGCTCATTACCAGACTGCTGGTACACTCCTCCTGGGCATTGTCTGAACAATTTGTAAGAACTTAAGTTTTTTTCACCTTTTCTTATGCCTGAAAGGCACTTCTTCCCATTCCTTGAGGACTTTACTTCATTGTCATATGTCGTCAAACAACAGAGGTTTGTGACCAATTGATGGCCATAATCCCAAGGGCACTTAGGGTTTTAATGGACAGGAGTCTAAGGATGTACTGTCTCTAGAGCAGGTTGGCTCTGTTCACATTACACAGAACCTGATTCTGGAGCCTCTTTTTGGTCTGTTGAGGCCCTGTGGTCCATTATAATTTTGTGTGATTTTTTAAAATAGGACCAATAGAAACATTATGAGTACTAGGTGGCAACCTTCCAGGGAGGTATTCTCATTGCATGGAACCAATGGTATGCAATGGACATGACCTGGGCACATTCAAAGATGCAACACTTCATGAGGTAGTTCCTCACGGGTGTGTAGGGTGGACACAGCCAGACTTGCTGCTTCACTACCTTTTAGGAATGGCTCCTGGAGTGAACTTTGTTCTATACTGTGCATGGCATTGAGCATTTCAAAGTCAGAGAGTGCACTAATGATTTAGCCATGAGGATGAACCATGATCGTACTCAAGCTTGCTGCCTAGATATCTTGTACTTAAGGTTATGAATGTACTCCAAGTTTTTTTTCTGTAACTTCTTTCTATTTAGTCACCTCTAGACTGATAGCTCCATCCAACTTATTTTTCCCCTCTTTGTCCCACTACCCACTTTTATAATCCCACTATACTGCAGTCATGGTGTGTGAAAAAGAAAAAACACTTCATTTTAGACTACCTCAGTTGCTGTTTCCATGCTTATTGTCCTCCTTTGGAGCTGCTGTCTGATCACATGTATGTAATGCTGTGTTTTCTTCTTTAAATGCAGTGCTATCAACAATTTTCTCCTCTCTCTGGGAGCTAGAGTTATTGCATGTGAGTGGGCCTTAGTTGTATCTTCTTAAATCCATTCTTCAGACTTTGAGGTTTCCTCCACTGAACTTAGATTTTTCTTTAGGAGACCTTAGTCTGCCAATAAAATATCTGTTGAAACAACAGTATTCTGAGCTTTCAAAAATATTTGTATAGAAATGGAGAATTTTTTTTTTCCTTTGAGCATCCTCCTTATAGTATAAGGTCTGATTTCATTCATTATATAAAGATATTTTACTGTGAAGTAAATAAAAGCCTAAAATACCAACATGAGTTATTATGGAAACTTTATCACAACTACTGAGACGTACTGGAATAGGTTTTGGAGAAGTTGAGGAGTTCATATTTGTGATTTGATGCTGGCAATCCTGTACTGCCATGAGTCTGCTGTAAACACACTAACAAGGTTTTGGAAGCAGCAACTTCATCAGAACTGCTGAGCTCTTCTTACAAGATAATAAGGCAAAATTCTAATGTGCCCAGTATTGTATTATAGTAACCTAGTCTGTACTACATAGTCTATTATTTCAAGCTTTTTCAACCTTTTTGGCCAACCTTTTTTAAGCAGAAAGTGTAATTTTTAGTTAACATTGGGATGCATTTTTTATTAGGGTATATCTTTTCAACCAGTGTTGAGTGAACACAGTGAATAAGTCACAGAAAGAATATGGGGGTCAAAGTATTCAGGAAACATCTCAGAAGTACTAATTATTCAGGTAATTGATTCTGCTACCTTGCACTGAATAATTTTTTTTTGAGCTTGTAGTATTCACAGAGAGCAGTATTAATGCAATCTATATTTTCTGACATAATCAAGACCAAATATTATGCTCTTCTTTCAAAGGAATTTTCAATTTAAGGTCCTGATCTTTCAATGAGTCTATTCAAAGAGGCCTCTCTCCAGGCAGATGGTGGAAAATGCAGACCTTGATTGCAAATAGGACTGTTTTTCTACTCTCATTCTATTGGACATTTTAGACAAATATTGAAAGAAAGAGGTGCTGATATATCCTGATTTTCATTTATTTGTTGGAGTGTTTTTTAAATATAACAGTAATATTATAAAACAGAAGATACATTGGGAACTTTCTAAACAGCCTCTGATATTAGTGTGTTGCCCACCAAGACAGACCTATGCCTGTGTGCCCTTGGACCCAAACTTTTTTTTGTCTTAATTTTGACAAGTGTGACCCAAGTTTACAATTCAAAACCATTGTTCAGATAACAAGAAGTGGTTTCAGCCTCCTTTAGACATCCTGATTTAGATCTTCCACCTCAGCTATTTTTCCAAGAGCATTACCAGCCCTCCACAGAGGCAGTCAGGGAGGGTACTGTCAGTGCCTTTGAACAATGTAACTCACTTCAGCAATGTTTAAGAAAGAAGCATGCATCAAAGAAATGATTATTTTGGAGGAAGAGATTTAAAGTCACAATAAAGCAAAGAACTGAACTCAAATTTCTTAGTTCTCAAGCTGTGACCTAGATGTTGGACAATTATTCCTCTATTTTTTGACCTTCAGAGAAAAAGAGTAATTAATTACATCAATTATTTCCAAAGATTCAGACAAAAATGAATCTTCAGTTCAAGGTGTATGATCAAAATTTTCTTCCTAGGCATGGTTATGCTAAAGTTATTATTTTTTAATTATTATTTTTGTAACTGTAAATAGAATCTATTAACAAATAGGTGAAGCGTCCTAGTTCTCTTTCTTCTGTCCTCTTTGGGGAATTCCTTTTTTGTTGACTGTAATCTTTAATATATTTTATATAAATATGTTTATATAATTCCTAAATATGTTTGAGCTAAGTCAGATTCTATGCTAAACTGCAGGAACATATTATACATGTATTAACTATATATTGTTTTGCTTTACCAGTTTGCTTCTACAGATGACATCAGTTTAATAGTTTTAACATTTTTCTTTTTAGTTTGTGTTTCCTTATGTATAACTATTAATTGTGGACTGTGATCAGTAAATTGGACCAGGAGAAGTATTTTCAAAATTTTCAAAGTGTGGGGAATTCTCCCCCTGAGGAGGAAGGGGGTGGGAGTGGGGGGGAAGGTGCTTTAAGATTTAGTTTTTATTTCACATTATCCTACTTTGATTTGACTGGTAAGAAATTACACTAATTTCCCCAAGTCAAGTTTCTTTTGCCCATAGCAGTAAACGGTGAGTGATCTCTTCCTGTCCTTATTTTGACCTATGAGCTTTTCATTATATTTTCTCTCACTTGTCCAGTTGAGAATGGGGAGTGATAGAGAGAATAGAGAGAATTGGGTAGCCACCTGGCATCCAGCCAAGGTCAACCCACCACAGTTCTGTGAAAAATAAAATTAAGAGGGAATGGAACAGTTTTGAGAGTTCCACAGTCTCTAAAGTTAACACAGGTTTTTCTTGCCAATAACATGGATCATGCAGTCATAACCTTGGCCATCCACTGGGCTAGGACCTGATTTTCTAAAAAACTAAACTCTTTCTAAGAAGCTTCTAGGTTTTTTTCTTTAAACTATTTCCTTTTCCTTTTGTCCTGGTTTGAGCTAGAACAAAACTAATTCTGTTCACTGATTTTACTTTTCAGCTAAGTCTCTTCTAAGTAACTGCACTCTCTGAAGTTAGCAGCATGTTTTTGCAGATAGTGTCTCCTTCTAGAACTGGTAACACTTGATATTTATAGTTACTACCAAGGATCAATGTGCAGAAAGGCTCTTGCTTGTCTTTGCTCCTATGCAGACCATGGTCACTGCAACATCTTGCATGCATTGGGAGTACAGTAAGTAAAAGGCCACACCTGCAGGGAGGAGCAGCCAGGACAGGTGACTCTAAACTGATCAATGTAGTATTCCATTCCATATCTGTCATATTCAGTATAAAGACAGGGATCATGGTGGTCAAACTCTCTTCAGTGGCTGGCATCCAGGGACTCTGTCTGTTCTGCCCTCAATCCTGATCTGTGTGTTCCTGAATGCAGTTCCAGCATCCAGCTCCTGTATCCTTTTCCCATCTGCTGCTGAGTCCAATCTGGAACTTCCCCAGTGCCTGCTCCACAGCATCAGTGGTGGTGATGATATAATTCCCATCATGGGCATTTGCTTCAATATTGGTTTAGTGCCTATGTATATATATTTCATTTTATATTCTTATTATTTTCATTGAACCTGCTTTAGTTTTCTATTCTAATTTACAAGTCTCTCTCCCTTGTTCCCTTTCTATTCCCTTTTGTCTAGAGCCTGGCCCATCCCTAACCCTTGACATCTTTAATTAGGAGTCTGACCATATCCAGCAGCATTACCTCCCTTTCTCAACTATATATATGGACAATCTAGGGTGCCTTAACTCAGCTGAAGACATCCAGGATGCAGTTCAGATCCTCACACACAAATGCCTGGAATCATTTTGAGAGCCTAGGCTATCTTAGATAGAGAAACCAGATTTCAGATCTGAGAAAGGTGCTAGAGGAGACCTGTACCCTTCTGGCATGACCTGTGTACCCAGAGTGCCTCCAGTAGTGCAAGGCACAGATGTTTGTGTACCTGAAGAAAACCCTCCATGAGACCCATGTAGATCTCACCAATACAGGTAACAGACGACTGGAATAGATGTCACAAAGACATGAGACACCTCAGTTTAATAACAGGCCCTGTGCCATGCACACGTAAATGTCTGAACTGAACTCCTACCCTAGAGAGATTTCAAGTCCCTGAAGCTGAGCTGACATGACATATGACAGAGTCAAAGAAATTAGTTTATTAAACAGTACTCAAGGTACTGTTTAATCCAAAATACTCAATTTAATCCATTTAGTTGACCTTTTGAGCTCAGACCAAGGAATTAGCAGCAAAAACACAAGCCATAACATAAATTATCTCTATGAAACTAAACATTGTATACTAATATAATGGTTAAAATGCAGTTTTAAAGTGTTTTGATGGAAGTCAGCCCCTGATTGAGACTTTCATTTTAGATATGAAGAGTCTCTTTCCAGCTGCTGCTCCAGATACATAGAATTATTTTATAGGTCCTGTGTCACACGTGGTAGCCTGTGCCTGCCTGCAGTATCATATTGGTAAGGAACAAAATCATGCCTGGAGATCTAGTGACACCCTCAGTGGAGTCCAGAAAACAATACACCTCAAAAATACATTTCATCAGCTGAACCACTTTGTAAGTATCACTAATTGTATCTATTAGGGTCTTGTTTCAATTGCCTAAACACGGGTGTCTTGTGCTATTTGAGATGCTGTCAGGTTTCACATCTAGTCAACAGCTGTGGCTCCAGAACTGTGCAGTTCACCCATGGTATATCTACCTGCTCCATGCAGGCTGTTGTAGTTATTCTGGATATTTCAAATTGCACATTACAAGTATTGTTACGCTACCAAACAAAAACCCAGTATTATAAATCCCTGACCTACAGTGGAGAGACCTGACATGCTTATCCATATTTGTGAACTAATATTAACATTACCATATTCAGCATTCTAACATTTATACTGAACTTAATAGTTGATTTTTAGTTATTATTTAAATAAACATCACACTCAAATAATAATATGACATAAAGTGGACAAAAATGTAACCCTTGGATTTGTTGTCTGATTTTTCATTGGCCTGGATTTTTTTAAATATCTGTATAACCTTCACATGAGAATTTCTCTGATTTTTCAGCATTACCCTCTGGGTCTTGCATACCTCTTTTGCCTGTGCTCCAGGTTGGAGGGGTGCCAGCCAGCCCTGATCTGAGTGTTGTGAGCTCAAGCTAATATGGTAATCCTAATGAGAGTACAGCACCGTGCTAACAAAGATGCACAGCTTTCAGATTGAAGCTTGCTGGCATTCAGCCAGCTCTGGCCACAAGTCCAATGAGTGCAGATTTGTCTGTAAAAGACAAGGAAGATATGCTGTGATTTGCAATAAGCCAGATTCCCTGCATTTCCTAAAACGATCCCATTTGGCACAGCCAGGTGTTGAAGGGCAAAATCCCTGAAAACATCTGTGGCTAATGGTTGAATAAATATGGCATATGTCAAGAGACCTTTGTGGACATACGATTTCTAACTTTACAGAAGTGCAAGAAGGAAAAATTAAGTCCCAGTGAGCTCTAGGAAAATGGAAAGTGACTACTTGATGTAGGAGTTATACATCCAGCTTTTTCTTTTACCCATCGAGACTATCTTAACTGGGGATGAGATACAAAGATAGAAATGCTTTGTCATGGTTACAGGGGCTGGGACCAGTGTATCCTTATGTGGGTAGAACCAAAACTGTGTATTCTATACTCTCTCTGTCAGTGCTCATGGGCTGTTAAGAAAATCACGGGTAGCAGCTGCCCAGGACAGACCTCACACCCCAGGCTATAACAGATAAGGAAAGAAGTTCAAGGTCAGGGGAGATGTTAACACCTTCCCACCCAGCAGAAGGAGTCCTCCCTGTTCATGCCCATCCATGCCTCGCCCCATGACTCATACAGAACTCCCCCCAGGAGCTATTTCTGTTTAGTGGATCATCAAGGACCCACTGCATGACTCATAGACTGGTATCAACCCATTGTGAGATGCTCCACCCAGGGGGAGGAGCCAAGTGCTCCCACCTGGATATAAACTGGGGTTCAGTACAGCACAGGGGGCCTTACCCACTGGATTTCCAGAGGACAAGAGCTACCAGATCTTTTCTACGAGACCACTGTTTCATCTGAACTGCTACCACCACCCTAACTACAGAGTATCAGGTTGTATTCTGACTCTGTCTGTGGTTTTCCTTTGTATTATTGCTTTTATTTTTTTTTCCTATTAAATTGTATTTCTGACTTGGAGTCTCTCACTGGTTTGTTTTCAAACCATTACATGCTTATTCATGGGAATGTGAGGACCTGACACCTGAACTATTTCACAAGCAGGTATTTTAGAAGCTACTTAAGCTAAAATAATAATGTACTTGGATTAGACAACAAACATAATTGAATGATCTGTGTAACCATGGAGAATGAAACTGCCTAACTTTATACTTATATGGCTTAAAAATGCTTGGAAAATGAAAAATCTGCAGGAGATGACAAAATACAACATATGTGGTTATTAGAAATTATACTTATACCATCATGACAAGCCATTTTGTCAAGCCATATTACAGGAGAAAACAAGATTTTGTATACAAGCATAAATAACACGACTTGAGAAGATTTTGTCTGTTGCTATGCATTGTTTTTTGATGGAAGATAACAGCTTGACACTGAAAGTAATGTTAACTCATGACTTGATTCCTGCAGTAAGAAACCTGTGGCATTTTACAATAATTTTAGTGACTGATAAAAGATGAATGCAGCAAAAGTTTTTAGTTCTATCTAACCTGAACAGAAAGAGGTAAGAAGTTCATCAATATCAATTCTATTGATGATGCCACTTTCATTACATAGAAGGGGCAGTTTTCCTCTTCTCTGTTGGTTTGCCACTATCTAAGTTAGGTAGTGGGAAAAAATAGCATAAGATTTTCATTTTTCCTTATGCAAGCACAAAATCAAAAAGTTAAAATACAGAAGCTGCTTAAAATGTGGTAGGAAAGAACATAATAAACAATCAACTGTGTTCTCCCACTGACTATGACACTTGCTGGTTTTGTATTATCATACAGTTGAGTAGCACTCCTTATATTCGGTGCAAAAGTAAGTTTATACCAATCAACTTCTTCATACTTAGTAGGCAAAAAAAAAATTAAAAAAATCTATTGACTATTTAAGTCAATAATCCCAGGAAACGTATCATATAAAATAAGTATCTATTTAAATACAGAGAGATATTAAAATTCCTTTTATTACAAACACTTACAGTGAAGCTTGTGATATCTTATGACATAATCCTATGATATTTTCATCATCTAACACATATACATATTGTTCAATACCCACACATACAGTGAACATGTATATGTTTGGGGAATGCATGTAGGTATGTAAGACACACATGTTTAACAAACTAAAAACATAACTTGATCAAATCCCCAAAGTGGGATTTTTCAGACCATTTCTTGTGTTAGTTTGCTATAATGTACTGTTAACAGCACAAAGTGTAGAATAAATCAGTCAGTGATTTTTAATATAAAGTAAAAAAAGTTTAAAAAGATACTTTTGATTTTCTTAAAATGCTGACATTATCAGCCCTTAGTTTTCCAGTGGGAGGTCATTATCTGCAGGTACATATGCCTGGATTAATTCCACCTTATTGGTTAAAAGTGGTTTAACTTATGGGTTAAAGATGCTAATGTTATTTGCCCCGTTGCCTGGGAGCCCCTCATAAGTCATCAAAGTCTGATTCAGCTTTTACAACATGAAGTGTAAAAATTGGACATTCAGGGTGTGTCAGCCACTCCTCCCAGCTTAGTGTCATCAGCGAACTTGCTGAGGGTACATTCTGTACCACTGCAAAGAAAGTGTACCACTGAAGAGAAAAACAGGTTTGAGTTAGCTTTTACCCACATCTCCCTGGTAAGCAAGGACATCCAGTGTCATGCCAGTGAGCCCAGAGGGACCAGTAATGGGATACAGGTTGGTATTGTGGTTCAGCTGTACATTGCAGTCCCTAGATTATGCTTGTGTTGTGATTTCAGTATATTGCTGTATCACTTTGTTAAATCAAAATTCCATGCAATGCCAAATACCTTCAAACAAGTAAATTTGATGCTAAACATTAAACCCTCCTTATATGGAATATCTAAAGATCCAGGTCAGACAGCATTGGACTCTGACACCATTGAAGACAGGAGGCAGGACACACGGGCTCCTTCTTTAGGAGGCAGGCAAGTCTTTTAATTAAGATTTGATGAATGAGGACCAAACGAGATGTTGAGGATTCGGGTCATTGGATTTTAAGTAGCATGGTGCCTAATAGGATTCCAGGGACTACATATATCTGGGTTTAATCAGTACAATACAGTCATTTCATTATCATTATTGTATTATTTCATATCATTAATATCTTCATTAATGATATTGACAGCGGCATTGACTACACCCTCAGCAAGTCTGCAGATGATTCCAAGCTGGGAGGTGCAGCTGATATGCCAGAGGGATGAGGGGCATCCAGAGGGACCTGGACACACTGGAGAGGCAGGCTCAGGTGAACCTCATGAGGTTCAACAAGGCCAAGGGCAGTGTCCTTCATCTGGGCTGGGGTAACCAGCACTATCAGTATAGACTGGGAGAGGGTTTACTGGAGAGCAGTCCTGTGGAAAGGGACTTGGGAGTGCTGGTGGATGAGAAACTGGACAGGAGCCACCATCATGCAATGGTAGAAGGCCAATCACATCCTGGGCTGCATCAAAAGAAGTGTGGCCAGCAGATGGAGAGAGATGATCCTGCTCATATACTCTGCCCTGGTGAGACCTCACCTGGAGTCCTGTGTCCAGCTCTGGAGCCACCAGCCCAAGAAGGCTGTAGACATATTGGAGTGAGTCCAGAGAAGGGCCACCAAAATGCTGCGAGGGCTGGAGCCCCTCTCCTGTGAGGCCAGGCTGAGGGAGTTGGGGTTGTTCAGCCTGGAGAAGAGGAGGCTCCGGGGGGACCTTACAGTGTCCTTCAGTACCTGAAAGGGGCCTACATGAAGGCAGGGGAAGGTCTATTCAAAAGCATTTATAATGACAGGACAAGGAATAATGGTTTTAAACTAGGAAAGGATAGATTTAGACTCCATATTAGAAAAAAGTTTCTTTAATATAAGCATAATAGATCATTGGAGTGGGCTGCCCAGAGAGGTAGTGGAGGCTCCAGCCCTGGAGTCATTCAATGTCAGACTTGACAGGGCCCTGGGTGACCTGACCTAGGTAGAGATGTCCCTGGTTGTGTAGGGAGGTTGGACCAGAGGACCTTTAGAGGTCCCTTCCAGCCTAAAACATCCCATGATTCTATGATTTTGGAAAGAATATGGCATAATTACATTTTGAGCACCATTTTTCCAGCTGGGTGTCTCCCTATATACTAGGTACACTGGCATTTTGAGGAGCTTATGATGTTATGTAGGTGATTACCTTTTAGTAAACAGTAAAAAAAAAATAGGAAAAAAAAAAAAAAAGAAAAAAGAAAAAAGTATCTTTTTTTTCACATCTGGGTCTTATCCTTACCAGGCAATGGATGTTTTCCTGATAGTTCTGAGAGCATATAGTGGCCAATATACACACTCTAGAATATGTAACCATATTAGTCACATTAAAGAAAATGCAAGTGTTCTGCATATTATGATAAAAAAAAACCCAGACATTACAATCAGTACTGGAGTTGCACTTGAGCAATCACTTCTGGCTGTTAAAATAACTTATTCTAATAGGAAGATTCAAGGGAGGAGACAAAGTGCAGCCATATATTATTCAGGGAAAAAAGTCATCACAGTATCATGTAATTTACAGACCAATGAATTGATTGGCCCAGGTTCCTGAATTTTTAATTCCATGTGCTGTCAGTACAATCACTGTAGTTCATGCCAGCACTGTATGTTGCCTCACATATATGCTACTCCACCATTACGCACTTTCATATAACAAAGAGCTAGCAGAAATCTTTACTTGCTTGGCTGAATCAGTTGTAAGATTTAAAGGAACTTGGCTCTATGTGTTCATGTGTTTCTAGAGATTGCACTAGGTCTATGAGCAAGCCGAGATTATTAGGTAGAAAAATAGATATATAAATTAAACATCCTTGTTAAATAAATCCTTGAAAAAAGGTTGAAAGAGGAAGAAAGAGATGTAAAACCTTTACCAGGTAGATTTATGTTTTCAACTAAAAATATTCTTAAAAGTCATTTGAAATGCGAAGCAAATAATTTAGCTAAAATACTAATGAGAACAAAGATGCAATAATACATTTTTCTTCTATGGTATGACGAACTCTAAAACTTAGATAGGGCTTATCATTATGGCTACCAAACAAGCAGAAATAAAAAAAACAACCTTATATTTAAAATTTTTATTTTAAAATAAAATCCAAACCATAAATTTTCATAGTAATGGAAGCAAAGCTGGCCTGCGTAAGCATTCAAAAGCTAAAAATAGGCATGAAAATAACAACAGTTGTAATTTGTACTGGGAAATACTAACAGACTTGATAAAACATTACATCAGTGAGGAAAATTTTAAATTTATCTTCTCCAAAAACTATAGAAAACTACAGAAAGATGTGCCTATCTGTGACATCATTTTAAATCTACAATCACAGATAACAAAAAATTTGTTATATTTTTATTACATTTCCTTCAGGCTGGTAACATTCAGCCACAGAAACTATTTGTTGTTATGTATATCTATATAGGCTTATTATATATGCTGACTAATACACCTTATACCAAGTAATTTTCAGACTGACCATTACTGTCATAATGTGTTTCAGCAACTTATTTAGGTCACCTTAAATAATTGAATGCAAACTGGGTCTTTGTTCTCTTATATACAGCATAAAGCAAAAATAAAGCAAGATCAGATTTTCCTTAAAGATGGTATAAAGCGGTAAAAGTAAATCAGAAAAATACTATAAGTTTAATTCCCAAACTAGAAATGGGATTTCATTACAGTGCTGGACTATGGAACAGCTACTTGAGTGAATTAGCAGAGCAAGTGGCAGTTACAAGTTTTTGGTTTTTTTTTTTTAGTAAAACTCGCTATCATTTTTATATTAGGTGTCGATCTTATCCAGAAAGTGTTTGATAGGTGTGTTGAGAACATGCCTTTAGATAGGGCCTGTGCAGGATTTTGTGAGAAGACAATCTAATTTAATTGTGATTGTTTGGATTTGACAGGAGATAATCATGAACTGCTCAGCTTGAAATTGCCTAAGATAATTTTGCCTGTGCACAGAACTTCTGGTTTCCAGTTAAATTTTCTGATGACTGTTTGTGCCAAGGTAGGTATTTTGATGATCACAGTTTCTTACATGTGCACATAAATCCTTCTATGGATCAGAGCCAAATTTATTAACTGACTTGTGATGCAGAAAATCTCTGGCAGAGGCAGGGACTGACGATACCTGGAAGCAAAGGCAGGTCATGATTATAGACCTGATCTGGAATTAAGGAAATGGCTAGTTCAATTCCCTGCTCTGTCACAAACTTTCTGTGACCTTCACCAAGTCCTGCTGGATACATCTATTTACACGTGTAGCTGTCTCCAGTTTTCTTTCAAAGGTATTGCTATGAATTGATGAAGCAGTGCAGTTATATGCACATAAACCTGTGAACTGTGGAGCTCCACATTGAGCTCCGCAAATGACGGAATTCCATCATTCGATTCAGACAAAATCCAGATTGGATTACTGTTTAAATTCTGCTTCTTACAGAGTTGCTAATTCTGTATTATAAATATGTCTAGCAAATGGAATCTCTGCATCAGAACAGTAAATTGCTCACTCTTATAGTAGACAGCCATGGTTCCCTTGGTTTGGCATTATTGGATTAAGTTGTGAAGCTGAAATTCGCTGTCCAAATATCTTTTCTACAAACAACATGGTAGAATGACTAGAATTTAGTTTTGTCAGTTCTTCAGTTTAAAGCAATAAAAACATTATTTTGAAATTCATAGAATGAAAAATTAAACATTTCAAAAAATGATGAGAAGGTTTAATTTGATTACATATTTCCAGAAGTCAAACACTACTGCATAGGTGTCCTAAACAACAGTCTCAAAATCAAAAATATGGCTACCACTGCATTTCTATTCTTTTCGTAGCACTTACTTTTGTTTCAGGGCCTGGAAGAGTTGGACAACAAAGTAATCACATAAATAAGCTTGTCATTCTTTTCAGATGTGTCTTTAGGAAAAAGAAAAAAAAAAAAAATCATGATAGTGAAATTGGAAGACTTAAGGCAGGCCATTCATGTTACCCAGAAGAATACAAATCAATAAAAGTTCACGGCTCAGAGGTTCTCATTGATTGGAACATACTAGTAGCACAGTAATTTCAAAAACCAATGCAGGGTTTGCCAACCACACCACATTTTGTGATTATACACAATAAAATGTTATGACCTAGAAACAGCTCTCTACAGTACAGACCTTTGAATGTCTTAATGTGTTTGATTCCAACATGGATCAGCTAAATATTGACCATTTCAAATGTATTTCAGAAAAATATACAAGTCATATCACATAAAATGTTTAATATAAAAATCCATAAAATATTCTAGGCTGAAGAACACAGACATTATAAAGACAAAAGAGAAAATTAATATTTCAAAGAAAACAGTATTTTTTTTAAAAAGGCACTTAAATGCTATGTAAGAGCCTTTAAAAATGCACCCATCTAAACACTTTTGTTCATTCATTAGCTACTGAAGATATTACTGGCTGCCACAGGCAATTAACGCATGTTGCTGTACCATATATAGTAAAGAATAGAATGAAACTGATTATAAAGTACCATCATCTTTAGAAAGGATACAATGAAATTGAGTGTTTCCCTTGGGCCCAGAAAAGTCACTCCTGTTAGTGGCTTCCAATTTACTCATCTGCCTTTTTTCTTTGCACATTTATGCCAGAGAGACCCTTTTATACCCAGGGAGGTTGCACGTGACACTCAGGACAAGAAAGACATGCACAGGATTTTTGTACAGACCAGTAAAACAGGCAAAGAAGCAACCCTAGATCTAAGATGGGTTATCTGCTAAAGTGCTGCACGGTGGTCAGGCATTTAGGACTCCTCATTTCCAGAGCTGAACAAGCTGAACAATTGAAGAATAAGAACCCCACAAATGTTATTTTTCTTATTTTATATGTGTTTTGGTTTCGAACACAAAAGCAGATTTTGTGTAGATGGAATACATCCACGATCCATCAGGAGCTGTGTACTCAGTTTGGCATTAATTCTGTCTAATTTTCACAGTCAAAAACTTATATTCCTTCACTTTCCTCCATTACTTGTGCCAGGGTTACAATCTGTATCCACAGGAACTGCTCTGGTCTGCAGCTTTTGGAGAATGATTCCTTGCTCAGCCTAGACAAAAGACTTTGTAAGCTTCTTCTTCAGTGACTGCAAAAAGACTTGACAGTGACTGTTTTTTGTTTCTTCTAATTTTTTTTTTTTAAAGTATCCCTACCAGACTGCTCCAGATATTTCATACTTCACCTCTGCCTCTATCATATAGCAGGCAGAAGAAATTTCTAGTGTCCAAGTATGGATCTACTGGTGAGTGAATCTGGTTCATTTCTCAGCTGCTGCCTCTCCATCCCTTGTTAGAAGCACTGGCTGCTAAGAAAGGCAGATATTCATATACTTTTCTAGCCTTATTTGATTATTTTCTTATTATTTTCAGATAAATATTTCAGACCACAAAAAAAAAAAAAAAAATTTTGTCTGTGTATTTTTACTTTCCACTCTTCCTTCCTTTATGCTTGCAATGATGAAATTATAAATGCATATTATCTAAAGGCCCATTAAATCCCGTCCTTTAGTGACGTGACAGAAAATTATTTGACTCCAGGCCATGTGAAGAAATATTTTGCCAGCCTTTCCTGATTAGCTAAGCTGACTGCTTGCTATAGGATTTTTCTCTCAAACACCTGACGTGCTTTCTCCACCATACCTGGGGTCCTCTCTTTGCTCCATACACAGAGTCTAAAGAGTCTTCCCATCTTTCATTTTCTCATAATTTTTATCTCCTCCTCCTAGAAGTTCCCACTGAGCACCTTACATACTCCAGGAGTGGAAGGCTGTGTGAGACAGCCTAATCCACAAGCACAGCTCATTTTTTCCTAGTCAAACTGCAGAGCACTCAAGGACCAGCAGAGTCTGAGGAACTCAAACATCTGCATAATTATGGAGTGCCCCTGGGGCTGCTCTGAGTGCTGTGGTTTTAGGCAGACATCTGGGTGAACTTTAAATGGGTTAGAAAGTAGTGCATAAGGGGCAGACAGGTTTCTTTAATGCAGGAATGAGAATTAAAAAGACAAGAGAGTAGTCATAAGGTGCTTACCTCAGAGCCAGACATTAGAGCTATTTGGGGCTGAAATACAGCACAATTGGTTGCTTACAGTATAGGTCTCCTGTGGGCTGATGAGGACCATAATGGGGAAAATTTTTAGAATTTTCATATGCCTCATCAACTGTTCCTGATGGCCTGTGAATTTTGCCTCTCCAACAAAATTGTGTCACTGTCCAGTTCAGCCTCATATTGTTATTTATTATCAATTACTAATTATCTATTATCTGTTATTATCACCATAAGCATTGTTAAAATCCCCAAGTAGGTATAGACTGGCACTACAGATTTTTGCTGGATACTGGGTATTGCAATTAGGCTGACTTTATGGTCTGAGCAGTAAAATTTGGACATAAGCTTCAGAGAGAAGGTCCTTAGAGGTGTTACAGACGCTGAGACCAAGCTCATGTGAAGCCTGCACATGCTGGATGACCTTGAAACTATGCCAATGCCTTTTAAGGCAGGTTCTTGTGAGGATGACAAACCCAAGCAGAATTGCACCTCACTAGACACATCCTCACAGCTCTCCCAGGTGGCACTGTCCCTAAAAGCAAACACTGGCTGTGAAAAGTTGTCCCCCATATATTTCAGTATACTTCATCAAGTTATAAAGATTGTAATACAATCTCCATCTTGTAAATGCATTTTATGTTTAAATGCAACTAAAGTGAAACAGATGTTAGGTTAGAAAAAGTACCTTCAGCTGCAAAGCAATCCTGCCACCCTACAAATCACTTATTTTTGGTTTTAAGCCAAAAGAGCACACCCTACTGCAAGGCAAACTCAATTTCTAGACATAACAGTGTACAGAGTAAATACAGATATCCTATATTCCAAAATTAATCAAGAATGGTTGAGATTTCCTTGTCCCAAATACTAAGGACTTATAATTACAGCAAGGTTTCATTTGCATACATCCCAACCTTACCATGCAAGCTAAGAACAGTTATGTTACCAGAAGATATGTCTAAGAATAGGCACCCAAAAGGATCATTATAAAAATATGTTTCTGTATCACCTGTCAGTTCAGAGCACTTCTACATATGTCCAAAGCTTAATGCTTCCCGTTGCTCTTCTCACGCTTATGTTCTCCCTTTAAGTCCCCTCTGCAATTACTAGTATGTTGGAGCCAGTAAGAAGGGTGTAAATCACCCCCAAACTGGTGCTTTTATGATCTCTCCTGCTGTTGTTCCTCCTCTTCCAGCTGCTTCTCCTTCTGTTATTTTGCCATTTCACAGAATAAGGTGATAATTCGAATTTTGCAGGCTCATCAGTTGACAAATATTTTTGAAAAAGAATGCCAGGCTTTAAGAATTTCAGTTTCCATAACACTTTTTTTTTGTAATTTCCATAATAATTTCCAGTCTGGTAGCCAGTTTAGGACTGAATGCTATATGGAGGTTAATTTGGCATTGGTTTTGACACTGTAAACTCAAACAAGTTGCTAACAAAAGCATAGCAACATTATCTGCAGTTCAATTTCACACAGGAAACGTGGCAGAATGGACTTCTATGGACGGTACAGAAGTTTAAAGATTTTATCTAAAAATCTTTGATTTCTTTTGTCCAATTACTGTAGTGTCACCCAGTATAATTCAAAAAGCATACATTATCCTCGTTACTATGCAAAAGCCATAGCAACTGAATACTCCTCTAGCCCCACAAATTAAATTCCCCAGATTAAAGTTTGGGAGACTCATTTGGGAAAGACAAGTTGTCCCAGTATGCCATCTTTTCCTCATAAAGGAAAAGCTTCAACAGGACAGCCATCGAGTATTCTTGCTATTATTTCAACTAAGAGAGCTATTTAAGGCAGTAGATAATTGGGCACATCACGGATTCATCTGTTTTTCATTTGCAGTGCTTGAAAGATTAACAAAATCCATCCAATTGGCAATAAAATCTTTAAGAGATGAAACATCTATTTGGAATATTGTCAAAACTAAAAGTAGCATCTGTATCTTAAGACACCTTCTTTACAAAGCAAGTCTTCAGTATATCTTCACCCTGATAATATTTATTACATGTTTTCCCTTTAGATACTCAGAAAAAAACATTTGCACTTGAAAGACACCACACTCTATTGGTTATACAGGGGTTTGGGGTTTGTCTTTTCTTCTGCATTCAGTGCTTCAGCAGAAATCTGAATGGCCAGCTGTTTTACAGCCAAGATGATAACTAAATGCACCAGGTCTGTCTTGATAAACCTAATTTGAAAGAATTTTTCTGTATTTACTTAAATTGAAATAAGTTATCATATAATGACAAAGCACAAAATTATGTTTAAAAAGAAAAACAGATTGAAAGAAAAAGTAACAGAATAGGCCTATCATAACATGTAGAATACTTGCCACTTAATGCAAGAACACTCTTTTTTTTCTATAGTTTTTTCTACAATTTTAAAAATAGTTAACAGCATGTTACTTGATGAAATTCCTCCATTTTGTTATCAATTACAGCAAGATGCCTCTCTCAGTAGGAATATATTTAATTTATTAATTTAATTGCCTTCACGTTCCTTGCAATACATTGAAAAAAATGTCTTTTATCTTTCAATACTAAAGTCTGTTGTCACATCCCATTAGTCAAAGCTAAATTGAGCTATCAGTACATTGGTCATATTTTTTTGAAGTCTGGGTATTGAAAAATGAACATATCACTAGAGTCTGTAAAGAAGGATAGGGCCTCCCTGCTTCATGTTGATAGTCTCTTCATATGAATTTTAGAAAATCACAATAGATTTTTCCTTCTGTCATGTCCAACTGCAAGGTAATAGATAATTGGCTTGGTAGGAAATATAACAGAAAAAAGAATATTTATACCCTGCAGGGTAAAATCACATTTTGAACTGTTCCCTGGAAAGGACTTTGGGTTTGTAATCTTCTTTTCAGCAGACTTATCATTTCCCCCAATTCTATTCATTTCAAAGGCCTGCAGAGACTTTTTTCAGTCTTTAGAGAACTGAACCTTTCCATCTTTCATCAGGAGTCTTTGATGGTGCATTGACTACAGTGACATGCAGAATTGCAAAGGTTTCTTCTGTCCTCCAATCTATTCATTTCAGGAGATAGCACATGAGCAGTCTTTGAAACTCCTGAATTTCTGACCACATGGGAATGAAGTGTGGTCACAGAGCACAACAGTTGCTTCCTGCCTAGATGATCCATTTTCAACCTTCTCCCCTTGGGTTTTCTTTACCTTCCTGTTGTAGTTGAATGATGTCCCTGAACTTGATTTTTCTGGATTATATTCCTCCTCACATTAGGGCCTCACATTCTCCTACCAACTTCCCTTTGTAAACCATTTTCATTATTCTGCTTTTAAAAAAAGAAATAAAAAAAATCAAGAATGTACAGTGATAGTTCTACCATCAAAATTTTTAAATGCATAAAAATACCTTCTGCCTAAAATGCTATCCTTAACATCTTTGCAAAAAAAACCAGCCAAAACTGAATAAACACAAATTGCACCTTTCTGATTATTATATTTTCTCACTTCAGATTCTACCTAGAATTAAAAAAGGGTGTTCATTATATAGCATATGCATTTTAAAACATAAGTTTGTGGAACAATCGTTATGGTTTTGTTTTTCTGCACATACTAGAACATAACTGTAAGTCCTGCACAATACCATACAAGGGAAAAAAAAAGTATGTTTTTATATTCTATAGACATACTATTAAATACAGTAGTGATTATCATCCTCCAAGCTACAAATAACATCCTCACAGTGTTTGAAGAGCCAGTTGAAAATCTCAATGCTATTGATAATGAAACAAAATTAAGGCCATTATATGTTTTGTCCCATTCTGCTCTATTTCATTTGTAAGAATTAATGTGAAATTCAGTTTTCCGGTTCTGAATACAAAGTCAAATAAAATGAAAACTATTTCTTTCCATAAAAAACAGAATAACTTTTGTTGTTGTTGTTATTAATAAAAACACCTTTAGCATTTTTACTTGAATTTTGAAAAAAAAAAGGGAAAAAAAAGGGTGTTTCCCTCAGAAAGGTTTTAATTTTCAATAAAAGACTGGTATTTTGAAATTTAAAAATTTTATAAATTATATTTCACTTAGTAACAATCTATTGCATAATTATGGAAGTAACTTTCCATAAGCCATGATATGTGCATTTATTGAGCTAAAACATATATTAATTAATTAAAACTCTTTACAATGCAAACTCATTATAAATTATGTGTTTATCATTTTATATTTAGAAAGAAAATATTTTCTGTGTATACATAGAGTGGCATAGTAAATCATCCTAGTCCCATTGGTCTTGGCATATTTTCCCATATCCAGACCTAAAGCTTTCTCCATCACAAATATAATTCTTGAAATCAAATGTAATATGCTGTTTTTCTCTCCACTTTCATGTAAAAATTGTGGTCATCAACTCCCAACACTGTTGTTCTTCATTAAGGATAAAAAAAAAAAACATGAATTTAAATTCCAACTTTATGTTTCCTACATCAACACCTCTTAAATATAGATCTAAATATTGATTTTAATCATCAAATTTATATTACATTCAGTTCAAAATAAAGACAAGATAGTCCTACTCAATAGTAACATGTCCCCTAAAAGAAAGCAGAATCGTGCTCTCAGTATACAAAGAAATGAGGCATAAAACAACCTTATTTTAAATCAATATGAAAAAAAATATATTTACTATTCAGGATAACAAGGCTTTTCTGAGACAGTTCTATTTTTATTATATTCTCACAAAATTCCTCATAGTTGGAACCTGAAGTCTTACTTGACCACCAAAGTTTCAATTCTCTTTTTTTTTTAAATTAAAACCTTCTGAAGGGTATTTCTATAGCTTGTTTCTGATGAATAAATAGAAGTTAATTACTATATGATATGTATTTATCTGAGTGATATATTGATTATTTTTAACAATAACATTTTTTTTCACTTTGTAATAAAACCTAAAATCCAAGGTGCAGTTTTTTCCAGCTCTGCTTGGGCTGCAAGAAATTGTGGCCTTACAGAGCCACAATTAGTCCCATCATCCTGCACTCCAGGATATTCCTCTTTATTCATTGTCAGTACTGGCTGCTCCACTGTACATGTGTACTCTCACCACTTTTAGGGACCAGACACAGCTGAAAACATAATTCATTTGTCACAAGGCCAGGGTTCAGTTTGAGATCAGGATATCTAAACTTGTTTATATGTAGACATATGTTATAGACAATGGGAACTTTATTCACTTATGTAAATAGAAGCATTGAGTATTATCTGAGATCTAGTGCATCCAACACTTATACGTGGCTGGCAAATGTGACTCTAACCTGCACCCCTAAGGGCACACAGCTAGAAGCTTGGCAGGGAACACTACAGTAACTCAAACACTGCTAAATGCCTCTCTTTGGAGAATTTAACAAAGCCTCAGGTATCTCACCAGCTGGATCATTCTCCAGGTACCACTGACCAAGCTGATGATTCATTGGCTACGACAGGAGTTCAGGTAATGAACCTGTAGACATGTATATAGATACCCAAATTATGTGTCATATGAAATAGCATGCCACTCACAAGCTTCCTTATTTAGTGCCATGCAGAAGATAGGAACCATACCACTGTGTACTAAAAAACAGAGCAGATAACAGGAAACCTTAAGCCAAAGAACCTAATACACAGTTCTTGTACATATATATCAGCATATGTGTGTGTATATATATATATATATATATGTGTATACATCTTTTAATGAGCTCAACAAAGGACTGTTAATGCTTATGTGAAAATCTCTCATTTTCCAGCTGATTAATTAAACTTGCCATACAGATTCCACAGCCCTGAGTAGTAACACCGTATGTGCAGTTCATGCTGTTTATCTTGATGTGCCATAGTTAAACATCTCCCATTTCATCTCCCATTTGTATATCTTTCTCCATAAAGTACCATGGCTGTCTGTTGGCCACCTCTGCTAAGTTTTATATGACTTATATGCATCCTGGTCATTAGCTTAGGGTTAAATGTTTAGCTGTCTTAAGAACATCATTACTGCTGTTCTGTAGGTCTGCTGCCACTTGGCTCCTTACTGAGAGAAAAGAAGCACTGAATTGTCCTACAGATTCTATGTTTCCTTACACACAATTGGAAGGAAGGTCCCACTTCAGGTTCTCTGAATTACTGTTTAAAGGTTCTCAGAGGCACTTTACTTTCTGGGGGAAAAAAAAAGGTGATCATAGGCTTCTAATATAGGCAGCACTAACCACATTACTTGTCAAATTTAATTATGAGATGCAGGATCCAAAAGCACTAGGGTAGCATTAATGAATTAAATTCCATGACACATAAAGCATAGTATAATGTATATGCTGAATTTTCCATCTTAATTCCAAAGTCCTCTCAGCTAAATATAATACATTTTTCTTTACCTACTATGCTTACTGTTGCAGAACCCTACCTCCACCTCACCTATTGCAAAGCATGGTGAGATGTGGTTTGTATTCAATTTATGACACAATTCATTGAATTCTGCACCCTAATCTGTGATTTCAAAAAACACATATTCTCCCACCCTGCACTAAAAATCCATTTTTATTATCAGAAGTGTAGTAACAATCCTGTCAGAGAATATCTTAATTCATCTGTTTCTTTGAGAAGCCCCATCCATACGTTGTTTCAGGCTACCTTAATGGGTAATTCTGTATGCATAACCACATTCCACAAACCTAGTGTTCATCATACTTTGAACATTTTGCAGTTCTTCTGCTGGCAGATGATGAATTCCTTGTGGCTCATTTTTCTTATAAAAGTAGCCACAATGAAAAAAACTTGTGTGTATTCTACTTAAAAGAAGCCTGGTATCTGCACCTACTTTAAATATTTGCAGTGATTTAACTCACAGTTGTGTTTGTCTTCAAATGTTTAAAAGCAAAACTTGGGAACAGCCATACTTTAAATCTCTGGAAGAACAAAAAGATGCCTTCTTTTCCATTAAAATTGTGTAAGAAAAATAACTCATGGTCGATTTCCATATCCACCTGATAATCTATATAAGAAGTTGTAACTCCATCATTACATATTATAATGCAGGACTGTATTACTCAGTTTGGCCTCTGTTTCAAAATAAACCTTTTCAGAGTGCTGTAGAGTATATAGAGATGTTCTTAGAAGAGAAAGGCTATCTTAAAATACTCTTTCCATAATAATGTTAATATTAATAAATTAACAAGGGGGAAAGTAAAAGCAAAAAGGCTTGTCAGTGCAAGACAACATTTAAAGGTTGTATTTTAAATATCTTTAGTATTTGTAAGTAAACCACCCCCTAAACAAGTAAGGGTGTTTTTGCATTAGCTCCTCATTTGAAATATTTATTTATTTATTGGCTTTCTTATGACAAAATTTTATAGTCAGCCTGATTCTCATTTATACTGAAGGCCATTTACACATTACTGGCAATGTTAAGTAGACTTTCAGTGAGTGTAAATGCAATTTATGTTTAGCCAAAATTGAAGAGTTGATCTCTCCCTGTTCCGCAGTTACATTCTAACACATAATTTACATATGGCTGAAACATTTGTCAGCTGAAATAATTATTTTTCAAGATTCTGTATAAACTTAGTACCAAAATTCATTCTTAAACAAGCTGGTAGATGGCCTTTAATTTATATGATGTATAGTAACCTTTTCCACTGGTAAATGTGCAGTTTGATCTGCCAATTAAGTTTAAAAAGCCATTTATGCCAGGGAAGATGTTCAAAGGATGAGTGCATTTCTGACAGAAAATACCTGTAAAGCTTCTTTCCTTTTCAAAATATAACAAGATAACATTTCATCAGTACGTAGCATTAACATAGATTTTATTTTACTTGATCCTGTCCTTTAGCAAATATCACAGAAGAAAAAAAAAAGATAAACCAGTTTGATAATAGCCTGTCCACTGCACTTGAGAAATTTCTTTGGATTATTCCTTCACCATCAAATTATATTAAATCTGTTGAGTTCAACATCTGAAGATTTAGGGAAAAATTTACCTTATTTCTGAGAGATAATGTTGAGCTTTAAGAATAATCACATGACCTACAGAGGTTATACAGAAAAAGACAAACATAAATAAGTAAATTTGAATTACGAAGGAATTTTGTTGTTGTTGATAGGCCTTAGTTTTGGTCTCCTTTCTAAATCAGAGCACCAATCAACTTATCTTCATGTCTACACATTTGTGCATATTCCTCATTCCCTAGAGACCTGATCGTTGAATGAAGGGAGCAAAAGGTAGAACAGAAGGTTTTGCAACAACAGAACTAGAAGACATGCAAATGCAAGAGTAATTTTCAGATATGTCTAAGTGACACACAACCCTAAGTCTTAGTTTGGAAAATGACCAAGTGTGCTTTAAAGAATGTGTCTGAAGACCTTTGAAAAATTATACTGTACTCAGCAACTTTTCAGTAGAAAATCTGATCATTTAATCTGCTTCATTTTACTATAGATTTTCAATGGCTCAATTTTCAAAACTGTGGAAAAGCATGAAAAAGCTGAAACACATCCAGTGAGATTGATTCAGATCTTTTTCACCACTTCTGTCCCAAAGATTTTTTTTTTTAATGGCAGCTTGAAGCAGGGGAGAAAATCCATTAAATTACACATACTGCTATGCAAAACATGAACATGTGAAAATTTTCTTTTTTCCTAAATCATTGTGTCTGCTCAGCATTATTGTCATACCTTTTGACCTATTTCAAAGCAAAACTGGTCAGAAAACAGAAAAAATAATCTGTATAGTAAAAGGTGAAAAAAATAGGTTTTCTTCAGTCATTGCTATGATAAAAATTTTAACTCATCAGAAAGCTTTATTGAACAAATATACTTAAACACAAAATGTATTTTCTACATTGCTAAGACAGTCCAGTCACTGCTAATGACAAACACTCGAATATTCTTACTACTCACTTTTTAGATCCACTCATACTTTTTCTGCAAGCACTACTTATGTCAGCACTACTGCAAATGTTGGAGACAGGGCTAAAGAAATCACTCAAAATGCATATAAGGCAATGTAAGTATGGATTTTAAAGCATGAGCAACGAAGACACTAGCAACATTAACTGTTGTTTCCCTTTGCATTCCATACAACCAGAGAGAGAGTGGATGGCAACAGAACTACTGCAGTTTTAAACTGTGAATGAGATGCATGTCCCCTCAATGCTAACTACCATTTCCTTTTGTTTCACTGTAAGACTGCATAACAACTTAAGTGTCAATTTTTTTTAGAGCCAGCATAGGTGTTACAGGAGGACGTGCCCACACATACCTGCTCTAGTGTGTCCAGGGCCTTGGCTACTCAGATCGCCCAAGTGATCTTTGTCCCTAGAAACACAGTTCTTCACTGTGTGTGTGTTTTAACTCCCCTGGGTTTTGGTTTTGAGGGAATTGGTGTATTGGTTCCTCTCACAAGATGTAATCAGGGTAGAGTACAGATGTGCCATTATCAAGGTATTGGTATGGTCATGGAAGAAGACCAGCCATGGCCATATTAACAGAAGTAGGCCTCCACCTCTACAGAGGTAGACCTTGGCACTTTTCATTTTCCAAGTGGCTTGCCAGATATTCTTTATTTAAATATTTTGGTATTCTGCTGGAATCAACATATTTAGTTTTGCTATTAAGTTCCACATCAGCACTAATGAACACATGTAACATTAGAGATGTGGTGGAGCAATTGGACCTGACATGAAGGCAAAAGACTGAGAAAGAGCAACCAACCCAAAGGATAATCTAAGAAAACTATATTTGAAGAACAAATAACTGGGGCAAAATTAGATGTGTCAGTCTATTGATCCTAGGTAGTGTAGCAATTTTGTTAATCTCAGTGTGTCATTAGCAATCTGGAACAACATTTGAGAGAGCTTTGCAAAACTTGGGGCAATTTCTGTGCTGCTGGAAACCCCCACTGCCAGTTTACAAGTAAGAATCTAGTCCATTCATCACAGCAAATTCTTTTTACTTAGCTGACGTGGTTTGTTGTGTTCCGTGTATTCCAGTTCCTTTATGAGAAAGGAAAATAAGATCTACAACCTCAGCTACTTTCCTGTGAAAACAATCTTTTATCTCAGGATATGGAGAAGTGTGTGATGTGAATAAAGCTGCTAAAGAGAACACTGAGCAAGAGTGCTCTATGGGAAATGTGGAACTAACATACTGGGAAATCCCCTATGAGCTTCAGAGGCTGGCAGGTGTGACTGAGAGCCCCCTGTCTCTGTGAGGCTGATGTTCCTAATATCCTGAGTGTATTAAATAAAGCAGACAGTTTCTAGGACAAAAGCATTTTGATAGCTGCAAGCAGATTAAGGCTGTGACAAAATATAAAAGCAACAGATAAAAGATATTGACACACTAATTTAATATTTTTTTGCTTCTAATGTTCTGAAACTTGTGATTTGAAATACTTTTGTTTCCGTTATTCTGGAGCATGTGTAGAGATCATATGGAGGTTCTTTGTTTTTTTTTCCTTAAAGACTGAAGAAATCTCTGTCCCCAAATTACTTATTACAAATTTATATAGCACATCTGGTGTTCTGTATAAGCCACTGGGCATTTTTTGACACTACACTGAGCAGGTATATTTACAGTACTCAGGAGAAAGTCATATGGTATTTGTTTTCAAAAACTCCTAAAACATCTGCAAGGAACAATGAAAAAAATAAATGGAGTCTACACCACCTCACTTCAATCAGCAAATGCTGACTATTAGGAATTAATTTACCTTCTACTATACCCTTGATAGATTATAGTAATTTATCTTAACTGCCAGGTAAGGGAAAAGAAAAAGCAGATTAAAGTTGCCCCAGAAATTCGAGATGGTAAAAATTACATGAAAGTATAAACAGAAAATTCTATCACAAGACAATATTGCTCAGCCCTAGTATGAAAAAAGTAACGGACACAACCCAGTTCACTTAGAAGTGGTAAGCCTTGTAAAGTTTACTACTTGAGGGAGCTATTTTAAAAATCACCACCTGAAACAGCAAAAAATGTCACCTTAACCTACTCAGAATGATGAACAAAAACTAAGGTCATGTTTATGACTTAAGTCATGTTACAACATTGAGTAATCATTATTGAAAGGAAATAGTAAAGTCCATGTCTGCAAAAGGAAATTAATCAAAATGGTGGGTAACTGGAAAAGCTAAAGGTGCAGGAGGCAGGAAAGTCTATAAATATCAGTGTTTCTTATCACTGAAATGAGCATCAGCAATACTTTGTTTTAGTAGATTTTGATCTGCTGTGGACAAATGCCTGGAAATAATTTGAATGAGAAAATGACAAATATACCTTTCCAGGAGAGTGGAGAGATTACATGGCCTCATCACAGCACAGAATTTGATAAACATGCAGTGGTGATTATGTGACTTTGCCTTATGTGGCAGGGAACAACTGAGACTCAGCAGACCTTCTCCAGGTCTGTGTACATAAGAATGTCTGGCTTGTTGGGGTTTGATTAAGTTGCCCAAACAGAATAGTTTAGCACAATTAGAGATATCGTCTACCTCTTAGACTTCATCTTACTTATGGCAACTAGACCTACTGAATGACTTTAAAAGATGTACGAGAAAAGTGTATCTTTCTTGATGCAATTGAAAGCACACAGGAATCCAAATCATCTTGACTATCCCTCTGATGACAAATAAATTGGCCCAAGACCGATCCCTGATGCTGAGAAAAAGAAGCCTGATGCAGGTCCGTAAGGCTATCTGCTCCTCCTTCCCAAGGTGAGGTGGCAGCTGTCAGTGCAGGTATGGACCTCACAGTACTTCTCCAGGGCCACTTGGCCAGTTACTGTTACCATACTGGGTGTAAATCATAGGATCACTGAATAGGAACATAGAATGGTTTGGGTTGGAAGGGATTTTAAAGATCATCCAGTTCCAACCCCCCCTTCCATGGACAAGGACCACTTCCATTAGATTAGATTGCTCAAAACCCCATCCAACCTGGCCTTGAACACTTCCAGGGACGGGGCATCCACAAGTCCTCTGGGTAACCTGCTCTACCCTGACAGTAAAGATTTTTTTTTTCCTTTAACCTAAGTCTATCCTCTTCCAATTATAAACTGTAGCACCTTGTCCTATCACTATACTCCCTCATAAAGAGTCCCTCCTGATCATCCTGGTAGGCCCCCTTTAAATACTGGCAGGACGCTATAACGTCTCCTGGGAACCTTCTTATCTCTAGGCTAAACAACCTCAAGCCTCTCAGCCTGTCCTCACAGGGGAGGGGCTCCAGATCCCTGTTCACCTTCACTGTCCGCCTGTGGACCTGCTCCAACAACTCCATGTCTTTCCTGTGTTGGGTGCCCCAGAGCTGGATGCAGTACTACAAGTGGACTCACACAAGAACAGAGTGGACAGGGAGAATCACCTCCCTTGACCTGGTAGGCACACTTCTCTTGATGCAGCCCAGGATATGGTTGTCTTTCTGAGCTGTGAGCACACATTGCTGGCTCATATTCAGTTCTTCACCCACCAACACCCTCAAGTCCTTCTTCATATGACTGTTCTCAAACCACATATCATCCAGCTTGCATTTGTGCTCAGGATTGCCCCAGCCCAGGTGCAGGACCTTGCACCTGACCTTGAACTCCATGAAGTTTGCACTGGCCTT
This sequence comes from Merops nubicus, assembly GCF_000691845.1. Classification (NCBI taxonomy): domain Eukaryota; kingdom Metazoa; phylum Chordata; class Aves; order Coraciiformes; family Meropidae; genus Merops; species Merops nubicus. Next base: position 33,560 of record NW_008595444.1, on the reverse strand, counting down.
CCTGTCAAGGTACCTCTGGATGGTATCCCTTGAGCATGTCAACTGTGCCACACAGCTTGGTGTCATCAGCATACCTCCTGAGGGTGCACTCAATCCCACTGTCCATGTTGCCAACAAAGATGCTAAATAGTGCCAGTCCCAGTACTGGCCACTGAGGAATGCCACTTGTCACTGCTCTCCACTTGCACATCAAGGTGCTGACTGCAACTTGTGGAGTGTGACCATCCAGACAATTCCTTAACCACCAAGTAGTCCATCTGTCAAATCCTTTCTCTCTCCAGTTTGGAGACAGTGATGCCACATGGGACAGTGCCAAATGCTTTGCACAACTCCAGCTGCTCTTCCCTTACGCATCACCACTGGAACATTTTCTTAGAAGGCCACTAAATTTGTCGGGCATATTTTGCCCTTAGTGAAGCCATGTTTGCTGTCACAAATTATCTCCTTATTTTCCATGTGCCCTAGCATAGTACCCACGAAGATCTGCTCCACAATCTTGCCGGGCAATCCTTGGTAAACTATAGTCTGCAAAGAGCCTTGATCCTAACTACTGGCTCTTAACTGTGTGCTTTAACTGCATTCAGTCTAATACAGACTAATGATGCTATTGTGGACCCTGCTCTGAAAGGCTTACAGGATTGTTTAAGACTCTCCAAATAATCCGATTAACACAAAAAGAGTGATTTTTTTTCCTTCCAGTATTTTGCAGTATCTGTCCTTTTTGTAAGAAAAGCTGATCTGTACATCTCACAATACAGCTTCCATACTGTGAGTTATATTTAAGATGAGCTGCACATCTGTGTATATTTTTTAAAGTCACAATTTTAGGGGTCATATGTTCAAGGCCCTTAAGAGGTTAAGCAGCATGTTCCAGCTTATTTTAAATCTTGCAAATCTTTTTGTTGTTGCACTGCAGGTCAAAAGTGCAGATTCTGACAGGTCACTAGTTCCCACTTGGTGGTAAACTGTACTATGTGCTCTATAGAAGCTGCCACTGAAAAAGTCTAATTCCTGGAGCCTGGTTAGGGGTGTAATATAGGCTCTCCCTCAACATAACTTCTACTGTTAAAAGCTTTATTTGAAAATATCCTTCACTGATACTTAATTTGTTACTTTTGGAAGGTAGGATAAGCAAAACCAGCATTTCTTCTCTCCTTTGATTTTATAAACATATTTGTATAGATTCTAGTTCTGAACAAAAAGTCCACCTTCTGCCTTTGTAAATCAGAGTCCAGGAAGATTTTGCTATTATAACCCAACAGAAAAAAAATCAATAAGCATTATACTTGTCTCTCTGAGTGCCTGCTAGACAATATGTATAAAAATGCTGACACCAACAATTTGGAGAGAGTCCATGCTTATCTGTAACAAAAAAACAGAATGCATCACTTTTCCTGTTACCTTGCATTCTGTTTCAGAAAATTGGTATCCTAGATGCTAGAGCACTCGCTCAACTCTCCAGGTTGATTACTTGGTAACAAAAGTCAGGAGAGAGATCTATCAGCATAATTAATTGGCTTTGCCTCGTGTACAGTACACTGATGCCATCTACAGACATGTGCAAAAGCATTCCTAAAAACATCTGATTCAGTCTATAAGCTTCTCTCCTGGATATTAATTAATATGTTTATTTCAGTGACTATGACTGGAATACTAATAGCTTAGCCACTGGAGATCAGATCCCCCTTGACTGAAATCAAATAAAAGGCTCTTATCAGTTCTGCAGAAACTGAATCAGGCCCTGAAATAGTTTTTCGATCTTATAATATCCAACCACAGCCACCTGCAAACCAAATTATTTCCCCTAATTTTGCTGAACAAGACAAACTGTTCCCTTGTGCACTGCTGATTCTTTTTGTTTGATTCAGACAGACTGACCAAACCCTTCTGAGGGGGAAACTGTTCTGCTACATCATATATATAAATAATTTCAACACATTGCCTCTTGATCTCTTGAGATTACCCCCAACAAAACAGTTTTACCTGACAAATGTCAAGGAAAGAGTAGTGCTGTAACACACACCCTCGGGCACTGCCCTTCATTGCTTCTACATTCACAGATCATCCAAACTTTTGAAAGGTTCCTCTTCCACTCAGTTATCTCTATTTTCAGATTAAACAAATGCAGCCTGAGCTGGTTTGGATTTTAGTTTATTGCTTTTTTTTCCCTTTCTTTTAGTCTTCTTACATCCCCTAGGCAATTCTGTTACTTCACCTGTCACTAACGTTTTGTTCAAGATATACTTTGCACTGTAAAACCTGTGACAACTTTTTATTTCTGAAAATATCATCAATGTCATCATCAAATCAAAGTTTTGTCTGACCCTTTTTGTAGTCATCTGTGATGCTGGCTCTGTGGATGACAGAACAATGAATGTCTCATAACTTGATTTTAGTAAAGATTTTGAGATGGCCTCTCATAGTATCCTCATAGCCAAATTGTGAAATAGGATTTGAGTGAATGGGCTGTAAGGTAGGTGTAAAACTGGCTGGATCACCAGGCTTAATGAATTGTAATCAGTGAAACAAAGTTTAACTGGAAACCACTCCACTGGAGTCAATGGTGGGGATGATGTTATTTAATGGTTTTATTGATGACCCTAGAAATGAAAAGAAAAGCACTTTTCAGCAAGGTTGTGGGTGATGCCAAATTACAGAAGAGCAGTCAATCTGCTGGAAGCAGGGCTGCAATTCAGAGGCATCCCTATAGACTGGAGTACTGGGCCGGCAGGAATCCCTTGAAGTTCAAGAAAGGTAAATGCAAAGTCCTGCTCCTGGAAGGAATAACTCCATGTCTCAGTGCAGGCTGGGGGCTGGTGGAGTGCAGAAAAGGACCTGGGAGTCCTGACTGGACAACAAGATCAATAAGTCAGTAAGTGTGCCCTTGCAGCAAGGAAGGCTGGAAGCATTCTGGGCTGCATCAGCAAGACTGGAGTCAGCACAACAAGGAAAGTGATAAATTGCTCCTATTCAGCACTTCTGAGACCATTCGTGGAGCACTGTGTCCAGCACAAGAAAGACACAAACATACTGGAGTAAGACCAGTGAAGGATGGCCAAGATGGTCAGAAACTGGGACAAAATGTAAAATCCTAATCACCTGAGCAAGCCTAAATTCATGAAACAATGTCCTATTCTTGGAGGCTCCAGGTTGGGTTTACCAGCAAATTCTATTACTGACTCCTACTCAAAGCAAAAATCCACAGATATATACTTTGATAAAGTATCCATTTTGTAGCTTATTAAGAAAGGAAAACTACAGGTAAGTACTCTGGTATTAGATATTTTAAACCGTAGATACATGGAAATTTAAGAGCTGTTTATATCATTTTCTCCTTTAAATACATAGAATAATAAAAACAAGCAAGGGTGGATTTAAGAGGTATGAGAAAATAAGGAACTCATATAAGCTGTGACCTTATTGGTTGGAAATAAAAGAAAAACCTGAATACATTAGTTGACCACAAGAAAATTAGACAAAGGGATCACAAAGAAAGACAAATAAAACTCTGATATATTAGGCAGGAGGGAAAAAAAATGCCATCATGAAAAGTCCATCTCTGGGAATATATGTACTGTGCCTAATGTGATCACCATGTTGGAGCAATTAATTCCAGTCAGAAGAGTACTAGAGTATGGCTGTCAGGGTGATGAAGTGAGGATTAATGTCACTTAATCAAAACATAAACCAAGAAGGATTGTTTTGTTAAATCTTAGCAAAAATATTAGGAGTAAATATCCTATAGGATGTTATAATTCTCTCTTTAGAAAGACCAAATTATTTAAACAGAAGAAAAATGTAGACAAAAGAAAAAATAATGTGAATGGAAGAATGAAAAAAAAAAATTAATGGAAATCAAGATGCTATTAACCATCAGTAAAACACAGTTAATAACAGTATTCCAAACATGAAATGTATAATTAATTTTAAACTAGAACTTATTAAGATTATGAAAGGACTAATATAGCCGAGTTGCTGCTGACAAAAAAAGTGTGCAGTGATTAAAGTCATCTATTCCAATCCTATGCTTCTTATGTTGGTTTACCAAAGTGACTCCAGAGTTGAAGCCTTATTTTATACAATTTTTTGAAAAAGGCAGATGGGCTACCTAGACGTGGATGAGCAGTTAGAATCTCACTCACAGATTGGCTTTTTAGGAATCATTGCAAATTGAATGTTCCTACAAATTTCATTCACAGTGGAGGAAGCTGCAAGAATAGAATGTGAGACAGACCAGGAGTGTTCCTAAAGAATAAGGATTTGAAAAGAGAGTACAGGGAAATGCAGACTGAAATGTCCAAACCTAATAAGGAGGTGAAAGTAATATTTTTCTCTATATACACTTTATGTAACACAAAGCACTGGTGCCTACAGCTTCCAAGCAAAGCAGGAGTTATCCTAAGCAGACCTTAGCACTGCTGCAGGCACCAGCTGTTCCACCCTTTCCCTGTACTTCCTCATAGTGTAGTGAGCATGCAACTACTGTTTCATCAAAATTGGTGGAAAGGAGAGAATTCCTGCACCCTTCATCTTTAAGTGCAGCTACATATAAAAATCAATATAGAGGTAGTTATTAACCAAATAATCACATTTCTTTGTAACATGCTATTATTAAGAATTGTATGCTTTATTAATATATCCTTCTTTTATATATTGCTAAATGACTGAACTCTGAAGCAGGCTGTATTGTTTCCAGTGGCAGAGCAAAAAAAAAAAGAAAACATTTTCCCAGTTTGGTGAAGCTTGAGTAGATGGATGTGTGTAATTGGAATATATATTATAACAGATAAGGGTACTACACATATAATCTTCTTCCATTTTTTTTCACATTGTATTGTGAAAGAAGATGTAAACAGCTGTCAGAGTTACAGTTCATATAATTTAAAGGAACTAGTATATGTTTACTGAGATACATAGAGGCTCTGCTGTTATGTATAAAAATTTACTATAATACAAATGTGAAGTAACTGGTTGCTTTAACTGTATATTCAGAAAAGAAAAACTGCACCCAAAATTATCTGGCTAACCAATTCATTAAAAAAAAAAAAAAAAAAAAAAAAACCATGCAAAACATTATTAAAAACGTGGACAATTATCTTGGTAAGGAGTAATACTGAGAAAAGATGTGCTCATTTGCACAATAAAGTCTGTGAAAAATCAGAAGAATCCAAGAAACTTAGACTGAACTTAAGAGGGAGTTAGCCTTTGTTTAGAGACAGCAATGCAACATAATCTTGTGGCCTGCACAATGATAAAGTAAAGCTTGAAGTTGCTGCACTGGGCAGACTCAGATTTCAGAATGGCATTTCTATTGGTCAAACTGGCCTTGTGAACTAAAAAAAAAAAAAACAGAGGCAGGTATGTTTTCTGAAATTCAGATTATTAAAGTTGTTTTGTAATATTTAAATACAATGTTTTAGAATCACACTACAATAGTAATCTTTTCTTTAGGCAGAAAATTCCTCAGTCAGTAAATTTCCTATTCAGATGTGTTTGACATTTAATTTAGTAATGAAGCAAAAAAGATACAGCAAAACACCTAAGAGGAAAGACATCCATATGATACAAAAAAAAAAAAGTGATTAATTGAAAAATTCTAACACTAATTTCATAATGCCAACTTTCTAAATAACTGCAGATTCGTATGGTTACTACAAATTGACCACAACCAGCTTACTGCATCCAAATCAAAATATTTATACATTTGAATGGAAGACAGACTTTTCTACAGTTAGACTTCTCACAACTGTATTATTATATGGGACCATTTTACTGTAAACATCCAATTATAGTTTAAATTCTTAAAGAGATTACTGACATAACTATAGCTTTTGCACCATTTATTTTCCAGTCTTTAACAAATATGATTTTACAAGGTCTTGAAGATGGCTGTCATATAGATTGAATAGTGTGTGCAAAAAATATGTAAGTACCAGTGTCTAAAAGTAACTTAAAACTATTCAGTGGGATATTACCTCTGAAATCTGTCCGAATTAGTGTTAATGGAAGTGTTTAAAGTACTCTGGGGAAATATTAGCATGACTACACAGAGCCACTATACTAACTGCCCTCTAAAACACACACAACACAATTAACTCCATGAAATAAGTGTTCATCATCTACTTTTATATTATATATCTCAGGGCAAATTTAAGTGCTAAATACTTCTTAACAAATGTACAGACTTTGTATACTACAGGCTTTGCATTGATGTATATTTTTAAAGATGATACATTTGACCTCAAATCAGCAAAATACTTAAATATTTTTAGCATATTTTAAGGTTTAACTCAGCTTAAGACGGATATCTAAAAAAGGTACCTTGAACAGAATTGTATCCATACAAGAATAGTAAGTGTGATTGGGTAGCACAAATAGAACAACTCTTCCTACTAGTGAGTTCCTCCAGCATGGTACCAGTCAGATCTGTGTGCTGAAGCTATCTCGAGCCCAAAGACACAACCGGCCATACACAGACTCACTATTGTGAGTAGCCCTTTCCACCTCTGCTAACTCCAAATCCTCAGAAGTATGCCCAGCCGTGACCTCGAACACTCATGTATGGCACAGGCCAAAAGTGTTCCAAGCCTTTTTCGGGAATGGGAAAGTAATAATGCTAAAAATTGAAGCACTATAGTGAACAGGCATACTGTGTATATGCAGTACAGGAAATTCTACATCTTCCAGAAACACCTATATATAAACTAGTCTCCTTGCATAACGTCTATATGGCAGACATCCAATGTCAGATGAATCTGACTTCTAAAATCAGAGCTAAATGTTAGTTGTTTTTTCTGTATATTTTTAATCCCTTGACATGAAATCAATAAGTATTAGAGTATAAGATATTTGACTCTTTGGCATATTCTGCTGTTAGGAGGTGACTGGAAAGATGCCAGTGCCATCAGGCCAGGAACAGACATCAACACAGGGACACCAGGATGACAAGTCTGTCTTGGGTGTTCACCTCCTGGACAGGGAAACCACTTTGCTTCATCTTAGAGATCTTGAAGATGTGAATTTTAAACAATAATTTCTCTTGATTGGTTTAAGTTATGTTGCAATGAAAATGGAAAAGTATATTTGCATGGAGTTCTATTAATGATGATGTATCTCAATACAACCTAGAAATTTCATGTTGCTTCTGTGTTCTAAAAAGGTAACTCTGAAGGGGACATCCCACTGTGACTGATGTCTAAATAAAAGTCACCTAAAGATTTGAGGATTATAGAACTGATGTAAAATACGGGCAGCCTTTGTCCTTTGGACTGTGAGCAAGAGACTCAATGCAAGTTAGCAAGAATTTAAGGTGTTTTGGTACATATATTGGCTATTTCAGACTGTTTGTGTAACAGCTCAGTTTCTTCTGTGCTGAGGACCACAACATCAATATGGGAAGGACCACTAGCCAACTAGAAGAATTGACAGTTTCATCCCCAAAAAATAGATTAGGAGAGTGGATCCTCTTAGAGGGAACATTAGAAGCAGTTGCTGCTGCAAATGTAGATCAGAAGCTGAAAAGATGGGTGCAGTATAAAAACTACTGAAACAAAAAGGAGCTCATTATTCTAAATATAATACATCAGTTTGATGTCAAGCTATTGTACTCTCTGTATCACTAATAAATGAGAAAAAAGATCTTATGTTTTCTAATACTGACACCACAGATGTTGTTAGTGAATGGTGTTGCCATATCTCAATTTAGAATTGAATTCAGAATGCATCCATTTATTCAATTCAGGATACACTGTAATCAAAGAAAAAGAAAAGAAAAAAGGAGAGGAAGGGAAGAGGAAGAGAAGAGGAAGAGGAAGAGGAAGAGGAAGAGAAGAGAAGAGAAGAGAAGAGAAGAGAAGAGAAGAGAAGAGAAGAGAAGAGAAAAAGAGAAAACTAAATGCTAAACTCTCCAACAAAGACAATGTGAGTTTTGGAGATGGGCAAGATAATTACTGGGAAATGGTGAGTATCAAACACACACAGAGCCTGAATATATCAATTCACTCTCTGGTGTACCTGATCTATCAGTATAATATTAAACTGACCTTTGTCTGATATGAACATTCTCTGACACCAAGATAAACAGGTGTGGAAGAGCCCTTGCCTATGCCAGTGAGATCTCTTAGCCTTCAAAACAGGGTGACTGCAGCATATTGCTTATTGGGAACAGTGCCTAGAACCTTCTAACTCCCAAATTATGCCTGGGAATTGTTTAGGAAAGTGCCAGTTGGCACAAATCAAAACTCTTCCAGGGACAGTTCTAACAATTCAACAGGATAGATGATCATTCTCCAATGCCAGGTACATTGCTGAATACTATTTATTTTATATATGTGTATAAAAGATAAATACGTACATATAAAATGTGTATAAATATAACAAAAAAATTATAAACACGTATATTGCTCAAGTGAACAGAAGTTCTGCTTGGCCAGGAGCTCCTAACGTCCCAGAGACTCCAGTGAAAAACTTCAAAAGATTATTTTGCTTTACCTTGCCATCTCCTGTCTGCACTGGGCATTGCCAACAGGGAAGCAGGACACTTGGGAATGGATATCAGCTCAGCCTGTTCTAATTGTGAACCTTTATTTAGAGAGGCATAGTTCATCTGGGCATGGAACTGAGTGACTGGTATAGAACATAACGATAATATAAGCTCATTTGTTTCTGGATTTTAAATATCAAATGAGCAATCACTGTGAATAAATAGGGAATTATGAGTAGAGGAGGCACGTGTCAGCTACAAGAATGTTTAGACATAAATTATCTGAATATTGGTTAGAGTATGTGATTTCATTTTTTATCTATACATCCACTAATAACTCCCAGTTCAGTTGACAGGTTGCTCGTGTCCTCACTTCAGACAGCACTGCTATGACAAGCAATGGGGCTACACAACTGCCTATACATGTGAAAGAGGGGGGTGCCGAGGCAGCTTCACACATGTGATCCCCTTCCATTTATTCCTTTATTCCTGGAGCTAACACAGCCCATAACCCTTCAACTTCTTCTTGATCCAGCACTGGGGTGGAATTCCTAGTGGGAAAAAGAAGGGATGCAGTGGGAAGTTTTTAAAGAGGCCAGTTCACTACTAATAAGTAGCTTCTGGCTGGAAGGAGAGCAAAAAGCTGCTGCCTTTATCAAGTTTGGTTTGTACCTGCTTTTTTGTGTGTTTTGAAAAGGGTTATAAACAAATGCTGGGCTGGTAACCTTTGACAGGGACCTTCCAAAACTAAAGGAAAAAAAAAATTAAAAAAAAAATACCCACAAACTTAAAATACAGAAAACCAAAAAAGAACTTGCTGCTCACGTCTTTAATAAGAGTAATTTCTCTAAGTTGCAAGGTAATTATTATCAAAACCATAACTCTGTATAATGTGCAGATGAAAACGCTGCGACTGCACACATCATTTCCTCAGCTCTGCCTCATGCTCTCCTTTTCAAGCATGGACATAAGCCCTGATCTAAACAGGGATTGTATCTCCCCTGAATGATGAAGTACTCTGAAGCAACTCATGTTCTATGGTATTATATAGAGGGCAAGCTGCATGGGATGCTTTTTAGCAAACAGCTATCCAATCTAATGCTACCACTTAGTGTAATAACAGACTTGTCTACAGCTTGTATAGACCCAAATGACCAAAACACCGACAGGAACATGGTTGTAGTGATTTATTTTTGCAGCCAGGAGCTTGATTATGTACCCAGGTTCCTGTCCAACATGTCCTGGACTCCACACTATCTAGTTTTAAATCTGTTCAGCATATATACAAACATATGGACTGGACAGTGAATTGCAGTCATGTCTAATGATATAGTAATGATAAAGTCATGTCTAATACAGATATAGTCATCATTAACACCGCTGGTGATTTTCAGTGATCCATTGGACTCCACACTATCTAGTTTTAAATCTGTTCAGCATATATACAAACATATGGACTGGACAGTGAAATGCAGTCATGTCCTTGAATGTAATACAGATATAGTCATCGTTAACACCACTGGTGATTTTCATTGATCCATTTCAAGACAGTAGTTAAATATATACCTAATCCAATGCTACATACTGTGTCTATCCCCATTAGCAGGCATCACACCTTCCACTTTTTCCTTCTTTCCACCTCTGACAGAGGAAAAACTGATTTACTCACTGTAAAATCCAGTAGGCTTTGGAGGTTTGGGGTGGGGGGAGTTGTTTAGTAGCTAACTCCATGCCAGCAGTAAACTGTGAGTCCCTGCTCTGTCACTGGCCCCAGCAACCAACCAGTCAGTAAAAATATACCTAAAAATGAAGAATGTTTATACCTCTGCTCCGTTCCGGAGCTTCTCTCCTCCTGACCAGGAGTCTGTGGGCTGGCAGCACAAGATACTGCACCACCAGACTGCTGTGGCAGAAATCTTGGCAACCAGACAAAAGGTAATGAAAATTTCAAAGGTACAAGGCTCTTCTTGGAGCTGCAGAAAGTGACAGAGTCGTTAGTAGAGTCATAATAGAAGCAGCTAAGCAAAAAAGAAAACAAACAACATCAATTAAAAAAAAAAAAAGGTGTTTATTTTTTTTTTTCTTGAGATATACAATATTTGTAAACTTGAATTTTGGCTATGTACTTTAAAATAAAATGTCCTTTCCAATGCTTAGAAGATTATTGCTATTAAAGGACCTGGCAGAAGGGGGAAAATGATTTTTTTTTCCTAAGGCCAGAAGAAATACCTCTCACATTAAACATTTAAGTCTGTCAGGACGGAAGAGTAAACATACAAACATGGATGGCATTCTGTGTCCTGCAGTGTAAATGCCTCCTGAACTGCAAATATTTAGCTGCTCCACAGTCTAGCCTTTAAAAAGGCATCTATATTTTCAGCCTACAGACACAAAGGGAATTAGATGCCATACTTTTATATGTACTGTGTTGTATATTTAACATTCCCCAAGTATTGCTCAGGAAAATTACACTAAAAATATATGAATTTCCATGTACCTGTGCATTGATTTTTTAGGAGTTTTTTTAAATTACATTGATTTTTAAAATTTTTACTTTATTACTAAAGACAAAGGCCTGAAAACAGAGTTTGCATTTATATATTTTGTATAGAAAAATTACATTCAAAACTAACATGAGTCAAGCTTTCTGATATGAACATTGTGTACCGTTTTGAAAAGGAAATGACAAGTCATGAACAGAATCAAAATGAATGCTTTCAGTTCTACATGTGTATGCATATTTTATACAATATTTACAAAATAACCAGATTCAGGAAGGAATCCAGCTAACAGGAAAAACTCAGTTCTGCAAAGCTCACTTCCATCTAGTCCACTGTGTCATTCCAAGCGTGAATCTTTCCGTAACTTCACCAGAAGTCTCATGGGCAAGGCAAGTGTTAGAAGAGAAGTGGCCAGAGAGATGACTCCAAATCCCTTCCTAAATCTCCTCGTCTGCTGTAGGGCTTCAATGAGCAGCACAAGGTTTGCTGCAGCCGCCTCTGTGCCGCAGCCAGCGCAGCAAGAGCTCCCCCCTTTGCTTCCACGAACTTTAACCACTTGGTTTACTTCTCACTTGAAAGAGACAAAGGGCAAAAGAAACTACTGTGCTCTATCAAAGAGGAAAAACGGACAAACCAGCCCCAAACAACCAAACCCCTGGTTATTTATTTCAACAGAAAATATGCTTTGGGATTTTTACTTCTAGCTAAGTTAAGCTTGCTTAAGGAACCAGCTATTTTGAAGTGGTCAGCCTGAGAAGTGGCTTTTCATGACAACAGCTTCAGAAAACCTGTCTGATAAGTCAACATCGTTTTTTCAACTCCAGATCAAACCCCAGAACCTTCTGAAAAATACCACCTGGCATTTCTTAAGAGACCTGAGTTTCTCCAAGCTGTTACCATTTCAGCCAACAATCTGGCTGCTGAGCCAGGGTGTCTCAGATTGAACTGGTTTTTACTGAAAGATGAAACAGTTGTTTCAAAACCTCATGTACACCTTCAGAAAATCAGTAATGCATGTACGTGGAAATACAGTAAATATAACAAGAAAAAAAAAAAACAAGTCTGGAAAATTATCTAAGGCATTACCTAGGAAGGTTTCCTAATTCCTCTCTCAAAATATGACCAAATGTTTGAGTAAGAAGAGTAATTGCAATTTCAGTAACTATAGTAATTAAGGCAGAGACTTTTAATTCTCTTTCTCTAGGCATAAGCTGATGATAAAAGGAAAGATTTCTTCTGGTATGGGAATTCTGCTGATGGCAACATTCCTTATTCTCAAACTATAGCAGCATGAGTCAGGAGGAAAGTTGAGGTACATCTGTTTCCAGAGAACATTTTATCTCAATCTTAGATGGAAGAAAGTGTTTATATTATTATATTATTTCAAAGGGGAAAAATATATAGTTTTAATAATAAAATTAAAATACACTTGCACATATTACACACTATCTAATGCTTTGCCTCATGTTTCAGCACCTGGCAGGGTGCTTCAAAGTTTGACTCATTTAGTTGTAGCTCCACAATGTGGCCAAAGTGAGAATATATTGAAGGAGACACAGACACTTCCAATGATTTTCCAGTTGCTATGTGCATACATTGCTCAGCTAGGCATCAACAGCCTTATCCACAGCTTCCTCTCCCACCAGGAAAGATTACAGGCTAATGTTATGTACTAATGGGCATTTTTTTGATATTAACTTCAGGAACATAATATTAATTTCAGGAAGCTTAATGCCTTTTTATATCCTGTAAAATGATGGCTTCTTTATAAAACTCCACACCACAATAAATAAGTCAATATGACAGAAGATACATCTGCCTAGCAGAACAGCTTTCCATTTTTTAGCCAAATTCATGAACTGGTAAGGAGAGAAACTGTGGGTATTTTAAACACTGTAAACATGATTGCTTTTTCTGCTGGAACAGTCTCCTAAGCAAGATAAATCTATTACTTTGAATTGCACACCATAGATCATTAAATTTTCTAACAATTATTTTCTTATGGTGAGTTACTTCTCTGAGAAGTATAGTGGTAAATCCTTTCAGGTTATTTGTTGTAGTATCTATGTGTATCCACAAGCTTGTTTAAAGTTAGACCACAGATCTGGATTCTAATGTACTCTGAGAGTGATTTGAGACCATGCAGATCCACTGTTCATTCAATATAAGGACTTATTGAAATAAACTGTTGGAATAAATACATTCAAATTTCCTTCACTGTTAAGTGCAAAAGTGATGAATGTTCTGAGAGTTTAGGAATACTGTTAATTTTGTGGTACCAGTGCTGAACTGATTCATTCAAGCAAGAAGAATTTTAAACTGGAAAATTACAGTACAGTTAAGGTTGCCAGTTTTCATTATTTTATTCCTAGTTAAGCCTTTCAGGCGCTCATAAATTGACCATAAAGAATTTGCTCTGCCCTGGGGCTTCTGTGATATACATTAGGCTGACAATCTGATCTTTATTCAGCTTGCTATGCCTAGATAAGAAATATCACACATTATCCTGAGTCTGCTTGCAAAGTCTGACAAAGCTACGAAGGTAAGGTCACTGATCCAATGACAAATATTATCCTGTCTTTTCTTGCATCAATTGTCAACGTTCTGCAAAATTTTGGTCACCCAGTTTTGATTATCCTCCTGATAACTAAACCAGCAATAATACTTTATCAGAATATGTCACAAGCATGTTTTAATGGATATTCATTATACACCCATAACATAGATAGGTAAGTGTTATTCTCCTTAGGGAAACAGAGAAAGGCAAAATGAGAAAGGCTGCTACATCAAGATTAAGACCAGGGTTTTCCTGACATAACCCTATATTTATTCTTCTGGATTATAGTTCATTCCACATTTATTAGTCAAACATATTATTAATACCTTTTTAATATCATTTACTTAACATGCAAATAATTTTACAAAGATAATTTATTTTTTGTCATTTATAGTATTCATTTTTTTCACAATAATGAATTACACAAAAAAACAGTCAATTTTGCCTTCTCTCTAACAATGCATCAGAATTCTTCCCTACTAAATTCTTTGATACTGGAGATAATATTTTTGCAACATCTAAATGAAAGTGCATTAGTATTGAGATACCTTTTTGTTCACATTTTTTTCTGTGACTTATATTATTCAATTAAAAGCTGGGCCTGAATTACAGTTCCAAATGTCCCTTTTAAAGGCACATCAGCCTCATAAAATACACACTCCTTCCAGTCATCAAGCATCTAAAATGACTGCATATAAAAGAGATCGTATGAAATAACACTGGCTTTCTAAGGCAGTCTCTTCATTTGGAGAGCACTTTGGGTTTAGTTCTTGTTCCTGAACCTGTTGCCTTCCTCTCAACCACTGAAAATGTTAGCAGGAGCATTGTAACAAAATGCTGTGTCTTTTTCTGCTGTTTTTATGATTATGTTGCATTGACAGAATGACATCCAAGATCCTAAAACATTAACTCATTAAATGTGTCCAGACTACTAAATTTCATTTAACAAAATACCTATGAACATCTAATTCATTACAAGTACGAGCTGCACAAAAACAGTCTGCAAGAACACATTGGTAGACTACATTTCACTTCAGTTTATATGATGTCACAGAAACTTTCTTGGAGTCAATCTTTATAAAGAACTGTTCACTCTCTGTGTTGCAGTGTGCTCCTGGCTATGGCCTCACTCTCTCTGCTCATCATCCTGATTTAAGGGGGTAATGCTACCTCCCACCTGCCTCACTTGGAAGAATTTGCTTGAAAACTTTAGGAAGGTTTTAAGGAAAATCTAGTTTTGCTAAAAGAATGAATATATATATTTTTTTAAGGAGGATAAGAACATAAGAGAAAGAGAAATGGTTCTAAAAGGGAATGTATTGGATATTGCTTTAGAAGACAATCACAAACTCAGTTACTCAAAATTACACACTGGTATTCTTTTTTTTTTTGCATAATAGTTGCCACTATGATATTTAGCCAAGGAAACACATAGCTTAGCTGAGTTTTAAATTATTATTACTATCTGTGGATAAGTACTGTGGATAAGTAAATCCACAGTACTTATCCAAGATCAGCTGCTGAAGTCATTGAGAACAAGTGTCTAACATTTCTAAAACTCCACTGATAATTGCAGCCACACACTTCTTTATAAGCTCTCTGCTTGCGTGCGTTCAGTGGCAGAGTGGATCGTCTCCTTTTATCTTCCTTTGACACTTCATGCCTTCAAAGGCTGTCAATATATTCTGTATTTTAGTTTGTATAATTAAACACTTCTTTTTGTCTGAACACATGAAAAAATAAAAATTCAGGCTTTGTTTCTGTGTTTCAGGGACACGTAAAAAAATCTAAGTCATGAAAAAGGAGAGATAACCTTGACTATATTACTGTATCATATAATACAGCACATATATATTACAATAGCACAAAAACATCACTAGAGAAGGAAATCTTCTCTAAAGCATTTAGAGATTGTGCCCAAAAATCATTCCAATTAAAAACAAAAGAGAGAGGAGAAGGGAAAAAAAAAATCCACATGGCTGAGTACTCTCATTAAACTCAAAGTCTGTCAATGAATATTTATCTTTATTCTCCTGGCCAGAAGGGAAGCTGGAGAAAGACTGAGCAAAAACACTCATTTCTGTCAACGAAGCTTAGTAATCAACTCCATCACCAGAAGTCCTCTTACTGCCAGCTGTCACTCAGATGACAGGTTATTTCAATATATCAGCAGAGGGCCAGATGGCAGGGGGACAGAAATGACAACCTTGCTTGAACAGTGAAAAATATTTTCAGCAGAATTAGCAAGGCTGAGATGCCTGTATATGCTTGGGGATATGAGTAAGGCCAGAGGAAGGATGTGTTTGAGCAAATAGGCATATTTATTCTCTGACTTCTACTGAATGTAGAGGAGTATTTTTTCCAAATAGCAAATGTATGCCACTCATAGGTAATCCAATGTTTGATCTGTTTGACAAATTGCCTTCCCTCCTCTATGTTTATTTTGCAGTGTTATTCTCCTGTATCATACATTTAACTCTTAAAATTTTGGCTCTTCTTTATTTGCTTGCATGACAGACAGTGGTTTCTTTGGAATTTTGTCACTTTTGTGACTTTTCTTTTCTTCCTTTCTTTTAAAATCTCTAGCTCTTATTGTATTAGTTATTTCAGATTCTGCTCAGTCTCTGCCATTATTTTCCCTGCCAGGCATTCATCTGCATTAAAATACCCCTGGAGGTTAGTTGACTTTAAAATTATCTGCTCATGGATAAAAGTCATATCTTGAGAACTTCACCACAAGACTTCCATGGTCTGGTTTGCAGTGCAATCCTATGAGACTTACACTCACTTTACCTGGAGCTGAAGGTAGCAAAAATTGTTGAAAATCAGTCTCTGACCGTGAGTATAGGCAAATGAAAACATTACTTTCTTCTGCTATTCAATTTTGGGCATTTCTTTTCTTTATATTTAGTTTTGAAAGTCTCTCATTTTTCTTTTCAATTCTGACTTTTTCTCATCAAAGTGTTTCCATACTGCTTTACTGAAGTCCCCATTTTCCTAGGCAGAATGTGGATTTGAAGCAAAAATGAAATTAATTGGAATTCTGCATCCTGATTTCAGTTGCACTGTATTTAATAAGTATTTTCACCAAGAGTAATAATCTTGTATAGTTCAAAATGTTGAGTACAGGATAAATGTAGCTTCTGTTTTCCCTGGTTCCCTCAAAGTAAAAATACAATCAACTTCAATATCAATATTGTAGTCACCTGAGCTATATTATAGATTACAGAAAGCATATAAAGGTTTTAGAAATTGGGCAAAAGAGGGGGCTCATGTAAGGGCAAACCATATCTGTTATTTCCTGTGCTGCAGATTGCATTACCTAGAGAAGAAAGTATACCTAGATTAATGTTTCTTATCATATACATGTTCTGTCCCATCTGTTTCCTATAAATATTGCCTCATCGGCACCGATCAACACAGGCTGAACTGTAAAGAAACAACATGAATTTTTGAGCAGTGTCTGGACTGAGTATGAATAATCATTTTACTCCCCCAACAGCATTTTAATAGGTCATTTATAAATTCCTAGGATGCCCCAAGGCATGTTTTGCTAGTTCATTTATATATACCTTGAGTAGGTTCAGAGACATAAAGTAACAAAACAGCTGTCTTCAACAATCCAAAGCACTTTAACATTTCACTAAAAATGCTCTGAAGTGTTCTGTTATTATGGTATAGGTTTTTTAATTTTAAGATGAGATTTCAGTAACAATGGGCTATTTAAAACACACCACCACATTTCCATTTTTAGATTATTTAGCATATAAAGCATAAGATAAAATACCAGTATTAATTGTTTTCCTTCTGCCATATAGTTGTCTTGAGCTTCTCCATATGAAATTTTGGAAACAGAGCAAGTATCAGCAAAATACTGAATATACTTCAAAACTGATTTCAGAATACACCTTATAATATCATTAACCAGCTTCCGAGTATTAGCTCCATATCTTTCTATTATTCAACACACCTTGTCTTTATAAACAAAGTAAAAAAGTAAATAAAAGTCATGTGATTCACAAAATGGGTACTTGCCTGTTGGACTTTCATATGTACATTACTGAAAAAATGTTTTATTGAATGCTCTAGTTGAGTAAATAGAATATGAGATTCAGAAACAAGCCAGCATCTAAAAAAAAAAAAAAAAATTCCATAGCGATGTACCCATTTATATAAAAATTTAATTCAGCCCTTCATTTTATTTACAACAGAGGATCAGAAAATATTAGAATGGTTACAAAATGCTTGGTTTAAAACAGATTGGTAGGGTTCATCTGATCAAATCTATAAGGCTACAATTTGAATATCTATATGTGAATTGGGTGTCTAAGCTTTCTCAACAGCGAGGAAATTTAGAGGGTGCTTTTTGTCCTGGAATTGGTACCTAGAGTGGAATTCAGTTGCCTAAACAGAAGTATCTATGAAGCCATTCCAGATGTCATAGTACCAGTACCTGAGTCATTACCACGGGCTGGTAAACGTGACAGAGAAGTCACCAAACACCTGAGCAGCACCTATAGGCCAAGCAAGATACCTTTGGCATCTACAATGGCACACGGGATGCCTGTATTTAGGAAAGTGAATCTTACATCCTAAGTAGTTATGGTAAATGGAGTTCCATAATACAACTTTTTTCCCACTGACTTTAAAGGGCCCTCATTACTACTGACTAATGGTGTACACTGTATAGGTCTAAAATTATATAAAATTAATCACAGCCTTGGTGCTAGCACTGATAGATTTTATTTATTTTGAAATGCATAGTTTACACAATAATAAAACCTACATCACATAAACATTGATCTTGCTTATGAATAGAAATGGTTTCGCTGAAGTGAAGGAAATATTTCTCCATTAGTTTCAACACATAAGTAGTTATATATACATTCATGGATACACAAATATAAAAAGATATATATAAACAAATATAGAAAGATAAATAAATCTCTACATCTAACTGTAGACATGTAAACAGTTTGTAGACAAATGTCAATATTTTCCAAAATGACTGGGAAGTTCAGTATTTACCTTTAAGATGTAACTCTACTGTGACATTTGCTTTCCTATATGTGCACCGAGGTATTTGAACAGAATTGGTTTCAGGTTTTGAGGAACTAGCCCTGGATCCAGGTTGCAGACACCTGTAAAACTTTATTTGTCAAATTCTCTTTATTTAATGCCATGACATCCTTGGGCAACAGGTAAAACTGCATCACATGCAACGCAGCCAGTCCACGTCAGCCTTTCACCAAGGTACTGAGGTGGATACTCTGCTCCTGGCTCTTCCATCATGAACACGAGGACATACAAGGAGCTCAGGGTTTCTGTCCTGTCTGTACCAGCTGCTGGAGTAGGGCTGCAGCCTCAGGAATACATCTCCCACTACCAGCAACAGTGGAGACTGGGATCTGGGGGCAGCTGCTGGGCAGACTGAGTGTCTGAGCCCAGCTGATGGAGGGGTCCACCTTGTATATACATACACATGTGTATGTGAATGTATAGAATAGATACATATACATAGATGTATTCTCACCAGCAAACCTCCACTTTGCTTAGCCAGAGAGGGGAGGATGTTGGTACTACCTGTGTCAAGGTGAGTGCTTTGATTGTCTGCTGTTGTGGTTTGAGGCTTGGAATGGGGGCGTGACCTTCCAGCAACTGGGAGGACCCCGGGTGGGGGTGCAACCATTGTATTCCCTCCCCTTCCCACACACACTCTGATAAGAGGCAGGGAGTGGGTTCTAATTTCACTCCTGGCTTGGAGCTTGGAGAAGAAAGTTGTCCTTTCACTCCGTGGGACCCTGGAACCATTTCTGAGGGTTTTCTATATTTTATTGTTTGTATTTTTCCCCTAATCTTTGTATATATTATTTTCCTTACCTCCCTTTTTCGTTTTCTGTTCCTTGTTGAACAATATACTTAATTTTTTTTCCAATGTTGAACAATATACTTCATTTTTTTTCCAAAGTGTCTCTTGCTCTCTCTCAGGGGAGAAGAGGCGAGTACATAGTTCTGTTCTGTGTGGGTCCTGCCCTGAACCCCGTTTTACACGGAACCAGGACATCTGCCCACG
This sequence comes from Merops nubicus, assembly GCF_000691845.1. Classification (NCBI taxonomy): domain Eukaryota; kingdom Metazoa; phylum Chordata; class Aves; order Coraciiformes; family Meropidae; genus Merops; species Merops nubicus. The sequence goes on along the minus strand of NW_008595444.1, from coordinate 13,947 downwards.
ATCTGTGGCACACAGTGTATATATTTATATATGTAGTGTATATATTTATATACATGTGGTCTGCATGTGTGTGCCTACAGGGAGAAATCACAGAGTCTTCCTACAGGTTGGACTTGAGGCATAGAGCTCCAGCAGCCTCACCTCTCTCAGGTTGTTAAATCCAGCACACTAATACCTCTGTTGCTTTGTTGGTTTGGTTTGGTTTTGTGGGGTTTTTTTCTTTGTTTTTGTTTTTTACACAAATAGTTCCTTAGTATCTGGCTTTAGCCTGACTTGGCTTACCAGTTGTTGTTTTGTTGTTTTGGTTTGGTTTTGTGGGGGTTTTTTCTTTGTTTTTGTTTTTTCCACAAATAGTTCCTTAGTATCTGCCTTTAGCCTGACTTGGCTTACCAAAGTTTATGCCCTTGACCATATATATATAAATAGGGCATTTAAACTCAAAGATAACTAGTGGCATGCTCTTTGACCAGAACTGCCTCAGCAGTGCTTTGCTTCCACCAAGAGCCTGAAGGTCAATACAGGAACATCAAAGCCCCTAAACTACACGGTTATGCAGAGCATGCCCCATGCAGAGTGATATTAATGCATCTGAAGTCAGAATAAGCAAGAAAGAAAAGCAGCAGAATGCCTGTTTCCATCACTACCAATCAGCTGTTAAAGCAAATAAGCAAACAAAAAAAACAAAACAGCACAATCTTGGTCTCCCTGCTCCTAAGTCACCTTGTGACTGAGGGGTGTTAGTGCTTTTCTGTAATAAAAAAAAAAGTTATAAACATCAACAACATGTTTACTGCCTGCACAGACTCACACAAATCTTGGCTATACACCCTCTAAAGTTTTGGCTGGTTTCTGAAAAAGCAGACATTGAGATCTTTCAGAGATACAGACATAGCAATTTATGAACACTATATGTGACTTTGATTTTCAGAAATTTTAAGATACTATTAAAAAATATTTTGGTATAAAATTCTCCTTACTAGAGCAATGAGATAAGATGAAGTTTTTGCTAAATACTAGAAAAGCTGATAAAACATCTATCAATGTTTCATGAAACCTCTAAAAAACAAGTGGTACCCCACTGAACTGTGTAACAGTAACATACATCCACAAATACAGAAATAAATATGAACATTTCCAGAACTAGGGCTAAGACTACCAAGAAATACCTATTTTTTTTTTAAAAAGAGAAAAATTTATTTTAAAAAAAAGTTTCATAAAAATAATGTAAAAGTATAAAAACAGCTATTTGGTTAAAGGCATATCCTAGTATTCTCAGTCCAATAGTGCCCTTAAACAGATGACCAGGGAAGAATAAGAACAGGGAGCATGGGTATGATCAGCCTGTGATCATATTCTAACATTTCTGCCTGATTTCAGCTTAGGGGACCTATAAGCCCAAAGCTACTTCTAAATCTATGTTATAATTCAGAGTTTAGCTTCTAGAATTTGCCTAATTACATCTTGGGTCTTCATCAATTTATGCACAAAATTCTAAGTAGAAAAAACATTCTAGCTACTATATATTTAAGATTTTTGGCAAATGTTATAAAATTTTCTAATGAAACTCTCAGCTGTTGTTTCAGTAATAAGCAAAATGTTATATTTTCTGCTGTGCTACAGATGTAAGTACACCAAGTACAACACCATAGCAGAACTGTTGGAAACCATCAAATAATATCTACTTCAGTTTTTCACAGGCACAAAACACCGTAATTCTTGAGAGTTTTTGTAAGGAGTGATATAACCAACAAAAACCCTAATATCCATTTTGGGATGGACAGCTGAAAAAGTAAGAAAATTAATCGATATGCTAATATGATCAGGAAAGAAATTTTATAACTGTTAGATTCAAACTGATTGGTACTTGAAAACCAGAAAGGTGAATGACCTAACTACAAAGCAATTTCCACAGAGATTTCAAATATAACAAAATCTGAACTGGGAAATGTCTAAGGTAATAATAGCAGCATACCTCCAACACTTTTCTTTGTCCAATGAATTTTTAAATTTAGTTTTTAATTTGACAGCCTTTGAGGCAAAAATGATTTAGTGCATTTATTTTGCAAGCAATTTTGAAGACGCGAACATAGGTATCACTTAATATTCAAACAATATATTTTATTCAGAGAGAGGAAGGGTAGCTGAAAAGAAACTAAAAAGAAAAATATAATAGAAAAAAATAAAGACTAGTAGGTTATTTTGATTAGTGTTCTGCTATTGCAGAACTGTTCCCTGTCATCAATTTATCTTTTTATGTGCCCATGAAACCATAAAAAGTCCCAAATAACTTTTTCATCATTTTGCTTAGAGCATTCTTCTTAACACCAGACATATTAAGATTTCTCAAAATTCACTCAGTCACTGTACTTCCCATTCTCCTACCCCAGCCATAGCCAGTTTACAATCCTAATTTCGTCATCTGCTTCCAACACTGCCAGCTTCAAACAGTGGGGAAGGGATTCAGTTCCAGACTGCAGACCTGCACTCCTACTACATTCAACAAAAATCTAGGGTTCAATTCAACAGGTTGAACAGAGGCATCTAGTGCCACTTGATGGTATCTCATACGGCTTCTAGCTACCAGTCCAAAAAAAGGCCTGGGTCTCTCATAGGTTTGCATCACCAAGAGCAGCAGACTTGTACTAGGCAATCCCTAGAGGTCATTGCCAAAAGGTATTTGCATGACTCTACCTGCCATCCCCATGCAACATTTCAGATGCCCTTGGCATCTCAGCTGGTGTGTGGTACCTATATTCTTTACTCAGCTGAAGCAGGTATCTAGTCAATACAGTCACTGGAGTTTGATTCAGCTCACTCAAAAGAAGACAGTAATATTTAACCAGCCTATAATCTGCAGTGGAGTCCAACCAAACAGTACACTCTTTCTCAGTGTGTTATTTACAACATCCCCACTGACCATCATTAACTTTTTCCTATGTACTCCTCTCAGATTAAACCCTACAGCCTCATTCTAAGTGTTGATACATTTAACTCTTCCTGAAATATTCACCATTATTATTATATTTCCATACAGACATACACGTGTTCATTATTAATTAATGTGTGTGAAGAGACTCTCACTACAAAACATATCAATGCAGTTGTTAGTAGGAAATAACACTCAACTACACCCAAGGCAGGTCCCAAATACTGTTTTATGTAATACAAAACATTCTGACAAATTTCATCACGACTCAACAATGGCTTTGCATTAAACATTTCCATTTCATTAAGAATTGCATATTGCATATGGATAGTGCCCTTCAGTTCAGAAGTACACCACAGTCACAGGTACCAATAGCAATTCTAGGAACAACCCTGAGAGTGTCATGATTCAGCATAACATGTGGATTAGAGGCATTTTCCCACCGAAGTCTGTTGGGATAGACACATGTAAATTAAATCCTAATTAGAAGAACCATGCAAGATCCAATTCCTGTCATGTTACCATATTATCACATATCATGCCACCAATAATACTGTAACTCAGGAACCCACAGAACAATGAGCAGGTTCTACATTGTCACAGAAAGGTGCATAACAGTAAGAGAAACAAAATAAAACAAGCTTTGCCAAGCAGCAAGGAGGAAAACAATACATGAGGGCTAGATATATCAATCTTTTACCTATCCCCTATATTGCTTCAGGAGATATAAACCCACAAAGCAGTAATATTGTCCAAGCATTCTGTTTGACCTAACTCAGATAATGCAGTTTTAAGCCTTTCTAAATTCAAAACAATCAACTCTGAAAAACCTGCTCCTTGGAATGACAATTTATAACTTTTTATCAGACAGCAATAAAAAGGTATGCACCTAGAGGCATGCCAGGTTCCTGTAGTTTTAATTACCTTATTTCATCAGCTGGCACAAGGAAAAAGATTACTTAGTATCAATGTATGCACTATTAAAGGATTCTCTGCTTGCTTTTTAATAAACTTTTTTTTTTTCTTTTTGCATATGTTTTTTCCTTGTTCTCTACAAATCGTGAATTCACTGAAAGAAAACAGGAAATTCTCAATTTTAAAGCATTCCTACATCAAAACTTCCATTAATCTAAAGGACAGTACCTACTCTTGTTTACTGAGAAGCCAACATTGAACTCCCACTGAATAGATTCACTTGCCACACTTTAAAGGATATCAGAGCAAAATGCAGCTTTTCATGGTACAAATTTGAGCTCTCTTCCTGAATAAAGGGAGGACCTAGAAATCTCAATGGTCACTGAAAGGCCTACCAAATCTTTATCTACAAAATATTGTTTGAGAATGGTCTACCTCTACACCCTCAGACAACTTCAAGCCAACTTTCACCCCTAAGAGTAATGCTGCTATTTTAAAAAGTGCAACTAAGCAAAAAACTAGACAGTCCCTGTTTCTCATGACAGAAGAAAAGATGAAAATGCTACTTATAGTTTGACCTAGCAGTATTCAATACTGTGTGGTATTTGATATCAGAATGACAGGTACAAGTACACAGAATTGCTTTAAAACATATAATAAATATACTGATCAATGGTAAACCGGTCCTTAAAATGCATGACTTCACTTTGTTACGAATAAAGGCAGCTTGGAGGTAATGTTACTGAAAGCACAGGTTCTGAGTAACCCCTTCCAATTCTCTTAGGAGCTTATTACACTATAGAGAAAAAGGAAAAATGTGGACTCTTTTGAGAATGCACACTTGAGAATGCCACACTGTAGCTTATGGCACAGTCACTAGCACGTTATTTCAGATACAAAAGAAATGTTAGAGGATACCATAGGAAAACTAACATAAATGAGTCACAAATCATTACATTAATTTTTCATTATCTGGAATGCATCCTTTCCTTTTCTCTCCTATCATCCTTTCCCTAGTATCATCAAAGATTGCTTCAAATCAAAACAAACCCAGATAAGACAGAATATAGCATTCAGGGCTGGAGTCAGCCCCAGTTTCACAGAAACTGCAGAAAGAATTACATGTTCTATACCTTTTGAAAGGACCCATCTCTGCAAAGCCACACAAGAAGTATATTAACCCATCACACTTAAAATTGATCTATGGAACATGCCTTGCTATATTTAGGTAAAATAGAATCACAAACTATTTATGTTCTTAAAAACTTCTGACAATACATATTTTTAGAAGCTGATTGAACAGTCATCTTCAATGATTCATGAAGGGCTAAAGGAAAAGTGGACGCTACCAAGCAAAACAGATAGGCACTTAATGTTGAGATGACTGTCAAAAGGCTTCTTCTGAAAGATACAAACTGATAGGACTGAAGTCGTTAAGGAAACAAACTCTCTCATTTTACCAAGATAATGCACAATTCTGCTTTCCCTGACCTGGCTAATATAAAAGAGTTAATGTACCAAATGAACACTTAAATACATACTGGGACACTTGTTTCCGTGTCTTAGGAATCTTTGTCTAAGTACAAGTAGAAATAAGATGGTAATAATGAAATATTACCTCACACAAATATTTAAGGAAAAGTGGAAGTATTTCATTGGCTGTTCATTGTAGGCATTGCTGACTGTTCAGTCATTAAATTTGCTCATTTGCCTCATTGTTTTCTACCTTGCTTTTTTCTCTGAGACTCCATAGGAAACAATGATACATAGTTTATGTATAGCTCCTGGAGATGTTGACAAGTTGACAATTTCTCAGAGTTTTCTGTAGTTTTAACAACATGGATATGAGCCCTTGTTTCCCATGCAACAGGCTAGTTAAAACCATGAAAAGGTGCCATTATTTAGAGAATGAAACTGATTTAGTTGTCACTATACAGTGGTCTTCAATACAAAGACTGGTTTTCTGGGCCCTTTTCAAATTCCTTTCCTTTCCTCTTCTTCCCCCATTCCACACAGTTGCTCCATTGATCCTTTTAACAATTTGTCTTGTGGTACCTTTCCTCTTTTGTACCCCTACCTGAAGAGTAGTGAAAATCTACATACGTGCTCTTGTACCTGCCTGCTATGACATGACAACAGCCTCCAGTTCCCTCTTCCTGTAACTCCCATTCTGCAATTTCCCCATAAAACCTGTGTTCTGCTCCAGCTTGAACAGTGCCTTTTTCCACAGCACGTTTCCCTCCAAGGGCTGGTGCTCAGGTTGACCACAGCTGACTCACTGATCAGATCCTTAGGTACCAGACTTCTTTATCTGGTCTGGGATTTCATCATGCCACAGCATCGTGTTGCACACACCACCCTACTCCCACAGAATTTGGCAGCCAACCAGGGGGCTTGGACCTTATATATATGCTTTCTGGTTCTGCTCTATTTGTAACACCTTGCTTCGTACCAAATTTTTTCAAATCAAATAGTGTCTGGCAAGGTATTCAGCAGAGTTATGGAGGTTTCTGCCAGAGTAAATAAAGGTTGTACGTCTCAACATAATTTACATCAACTTGTGTGATGCCATGTCCAGCTGTACTCAGTCAAAAAAAAATTCAGTGACTTGAGCTTGAATTATTGTAGATTGATATAAACACAGCTTGGCAGCCATGTGACTGCTGCACAACATTAGTAATTACACTGGAGTTTTATGGTTTTGTCAAGGAAGTAGGAAACAGCTGATACTTAGTGCATCTGGGAGGAGTTTTTACTAAACTATTTGTTCAATTGATGGACTTAAAACACAGTTAATCCAATAATTCATGGAGCCAAGTGTAAGTCCCTGTTCTGCATATTTGCCAGTTACAAGCTTAAGCATTAATAATACATAAATAATTTACATGCAGGTAAAAATGCATTTAAAAATTACTTTTATGAATAAATAATTAAATTTACATCCTTGGCTATTTCAGCTATAAACAGGCAATGGTTTCACAACATTTTTATAGACATTCCCAATGTTCATATAAACTTGGATACAAGTACATTGTAGAGATTGATAATTTGTTGCTATTTGATTTTGTTGTTTTTTTTTTTTTCTTGTCTGCACTTTATTATTTGATATAATTAGCATTTTGAGGAAAATGGTCAGGAAATACTAGAACACAGTGAAATTTTTATCTACGTAAAAGTATAGATTCAGTAGGAAAGAGGAATGAAAGATAAGGAAAATTATTTTAAGAACTGTTTTTTATGACAATGTTTGCTTGACTGGCTTTAGAAACTAGTGATTGATATTTCCTTCTAGAATGGAGACAGATCTACAGCTAAAAGCTTAAATAACAACAAAATGCAAAAAGGCAATGTATGCAATTCAGCATAAAAAGATCTTAGATTCAAAAAAATAGGGATTATACAAAGGAGCTTGAAATTTTCAAAACCTAAAGATTTAAAACAAAAAATATTTTATTAGCAATCTTTTCAGCACATTTTAATAGCTCAGATAGAACGTTTTAAATTAAAGCTGTTTCTCACAGATTGACAAATCACCAACTTCAATATTAATATCCTCAAATATGTGATTTGGGCATAATTTCAGTGCTAAGAATTTTTTAGGTAACACTCCTAATCTGAACGTCATTCCCTGCAACTACATAGAAAATACTCAGAACCATTTCAAGAGTTTAAATGAATCTTCACAAGTTAGTATTTTTAGCATACTTTTCCCAAGCAGACTGACATATAAATGCCATACATTCTGTGTTTGTTTCATCTACCTTCAAAGATGCTTCATCTTTTAATATTTTTACCACCAACAGCAATTCCAAAAGTCAAGTTGATCATATGGATATCATCTAACTATTAGTGAAGATTCTGAGGAAAACTCATGTTCCTTTCTGTGGCAGCAAGAGCAAATAGGGCAGGATTTTAAAAAAAGAGAGAGAAATTGATCTTCTTCAGGAAAAAACTTCTAACTTGTGGATCCTTTGTCACTTTAATCTCTTCCAAGTCTCCTTCACAGCTTACAAAATATAGAGGTTATGTTTTTAGAACAAAATTCAAATCTTGATTTTACACATAACAAGTGTATCAATACCATAAAAAGTAATTACTTTTCTTGTGAAACTAATGTGCATTGTGATTAAACAGCTTGTATGAAATTAATGGTATTGGAGTCCTGGAATGGATATTTAATCTACAACACAAAGAAAGGTCTTTAAAGTGTTCTAAAACTGTTGTGACAGAAAGTCAAACTGGTATATCTGAGGTAATCTCAAATCAGCTCATGCCACAAACACAATTTCATAATGGAAGTGCAAACATTAATTTTATTCTACCTAGTTTTCCTGCATTGTATGTCAGGTATTTCTACCAGAGATTGTCACAGGTAATTAATATAAGTAGAGTAGGAGTCAGAAATTGAGTAACAGAGCTCTGTATCGTTTCACGTCATGATAGTTCTATTTTTCCTAAGCATACGTGGATGAACAAGCACTTCACTATACTCAAACACAAAAAGAAAGTCTATAAAGGGTGGAAGCAGTGTCAGGTCACCAAGGATGTACACAGAGATGGGGTGCAGCAACAAGGATAAGACAGCCAAACCCACCTGGAGTTGAATCTGAAGTCACAAAGGGCAAACAAGGAAAGTTTCTGCAGGGGTATCAGAAGGAAAAAAGGCTAGGGGGAATGTCAGACTGCTGCTGAATGGGACAGAGGACCTGGTAACATAAGATATGGAAAAAGCCAAGGTCCTCAATGTCATCTTCACCTTTAGCTCTACTGGCAACACTGGCCTTGTGCAATCCTAGGTCCTTGAGACCCCTAGAAAAATCTAAGAGCAAGGAAAACTTACCCTCAGTGGAGAAGGACCCAGTTAGGGAGCATTTAAACAAAATAGACAGAGACAGAAGTCCATTAGCCTTCTATGATGAGATGACTGGCTCAGTGGATGAGGAGAAAGCAGTGGATTCTGTTCTTTTCATCCCTACTGTAGTGAGGCTTTTGACCCTCTTTCCTATAGCATCCTCACTGACAAAATGAGGAGGTATTGGCAAGCAGAGTGCATCTGAGTTGAAAACTGTGAAAAAAACTGAAAAACTGAAAGCAGTGGCATGAAGTCCGTGTGAAGAGCAGTCACTGCCAGTGCACACCCAGGGGTCAAAACTAGGACCCATGGTGTTTGAAAGCTTTATTAATGTTTGTAACAATGAGGCAGAACGCACCCCTATGAAGTCTGATGACAGACATGGGAGGATTGGCTGACAAATCACTGTCCACCATTGATCTTATCAATGTATACAAATATCTGAAGTGAAGGTGCAAAGATGGAGCCAAGTTCTTTTCAGTGTTGCCTAATGACAAGACCAGAAGCAATAGATATACACTGAAACACAAAAAAATCCTATTTAAACATATGAAAGACCTTTTTTGCTATGAGGGCAGTGAGCCACTAAAGACAGTTGACCAGAGAGGTTGTGGAACCTCCACCCTTGGAGATACTCAAAACTCAACAAAATTCAGACCTCAGCAACCAGCTCTAGGTGACCTTGCTTGGAGCACAGGGCTGGACTAGATGGTCTCCAGAGGCCACTTCAACCACCCAATGACTGTGTGATACCACCAGGGTTAACCACCTGCTATAGAGCTGTAAAATCCCCCACCCACGCCTGGCTCTGAAATGCTGGGGTTTGAACCCCAAGCCCTGAATTAAGGTTGACATATGGGTGATTCCCACAGCCCTTCATACAGAGGTGGTGAGTTTGCCTTATAGCTTCCCCCCAGGGTGCGGCCGGCCCTGCAGGGAGAGCCAGAAGGGAAATGAGCCCCAGGGGTCCCGCACTGAGTTGACAAAGGTCAGGGGTCTGCTTGGGGATAAAAGCTGGGACCACTGGCAGGGAGTCAGGAGTGTCTGTCTGTGGAGTGCACTCCCCAGAGCTGCCTGGTTCAGGGCAGACCTCCTGACTCTCCTGGAGCTGGGCCCTGCTCTGTTTAGGCCTTTGTGAACGCGGGTCGATCGGGTGAGAGTCGCCATGTGGGCACCTTTTCTTACATGTTTAACTGGCTGGTCTGGCTGTTTCCCATGCCAACTGTGGGCACTGTTTGTACCACCTGTTGTGGGCCGGGTCATGTCGTTTGTGGGATCGTTGGGGGTGGCATCAATTATGTACCAGCTGATTGATCTGTTTGTACCCCCGTTGGTCATTCATACAGTAACATTTCTGTCTACAATACAGTCTGTGTATTGGTTCATCTCCCTGCTGGTGTTATCATTTTTGTTGGGCCTGGTCATTGGCAAAACAGGCTCCAAAGGACTTTTGTTCTGATCCTCAGGAATCGCTGACAACGCAGGATCCTGCTGGCTTTTCCTTTTGCAAAGAAAATGTGAAGAAATAATTATTTGTACCCTAAATCAGATAAAGACTTTTCTGACCCATGTGAATACCTGTGGAATATACCTTACAACCAAAATACAGCAATTTGCACTTTTAATGCTTTGCATATCAGAGAACTTATAGAAGACTTCTGTTTTTATATAGAATGCCATTATACCTATTAATTCTATTACAGAGATAGCTCATTTACTGTGGAGTAAACGGAGTGCTGCCAGATTAAGTCACATGGAATTAGTATATGTGAAGCCTCCATAAATCACTTTTTTTCTCAGGTGTAACTGTCATTACTTATCTCCAACATAAACAGCATTCCTCCTTTCTACATCTTTCCCACAGTAATCCTTCTCTGTTTTCCTTAGAGCAACTTCACTTGTCGGTATCTATGGTGCCAATATCATAACAAAATGACACAAAAGAACTAACTACTAAACAGACCCAAAACTCTGAGCGTGCCACAAACCAACACTGAGTGAACACCAG
>NW_008595444.1:0-3215 GCF_000691845.1 Merops nubicus | reverse complement strand
AGGAACTTGTTCTTTTCATGCCCTCCTTACCCTGGCTGGCCACACTCTTCTGACTGAGCTTTTCTTAATGCTGAATAGATTTGAAAATGCAAACACTGTTTGGTGTGAACAGTGATGCATGCCTGCCACTTTCCTAACAGCATGTCTTTCTTAGAATATGTTCTGGCTATGATCCAGCACAAATTCTTTACCTTTTCTTGGAGAGCTACTACCTAATCAGTTCATCCACTAAGTGCATGATACTTATTTCTGCCATTGGACTTTTCCTTACTAAATGTCATTTTTTACAGATATTTTCTCCAGTGCGCCAAGATAATTGAAAAATTTTAGTGTTGTTCTCTAGTCCATGAGCCACTGGGGATCCTGTACAAGCATCTAAGGTGTGGACAATGTGATGATGTAAAAATACTGGGGGAAAAATGTAGCTACATCAGTTTATTGTAAATGTAGCTACATACAGTTTATTGCTTCTGGATAAAGCCTGATGATGGGAAGATGCCACCTTATGTGTGGAGTGTGTAGCATTTGAAAATTAATGTAAGAAAATATCAGCTATGGAAGTCCTATGTGAAGAGAGAGGTGAGGCAGGATTAAAGAAAGTATAGGTCAGTATAATAATTAGGTCTATGGACCTTTCTATCCTATATTACCCATTTGATTAATATTGTGATCAACAGTCATTAACTGATCTACATGAATGTGGTATCGTTCAGAAATGAATGTGTATGCAGCACAGGTCCCAGTAAATTTCCTATTTCACTATGACTTAGATTTTCTTTCCTATGTTCTCTGTCAACATGAAACCCAACTGCTTGGTAGGCCTAGAAAATCTCATTCTTAGTTCACTTTCTGGAATTAATCATATGCCAAGGGCACAGTATAAAGGAAGTGTTTCTGCATGAATTTTATGAGTAAATTCCAGAATTTCAGGCCAGAGGTTTCTGGATTTTGTTTATTCATTTCAATCCAGAAAAGTAAATGCACCTATTGAATGAAAAAATATGCATTAACAAAATATTTCCGTTTGTTCTCTTTAATTTTCAAGGTGGGGGAGAATTACTTTCCTTTAATATTATGTCACATCAGGACTTGTTTTACACTCTGCTTGCAGCACCCACTGGCTCCAATGACCACATCTAATAAACTGACAAGAGAAGAAGTATCTGGTATAAGAAATATACAAAGTAAGATAATATTTTTTGTTGGTGGTTGTTTTTCTTTTTTTGCAATAGATTGACTTGTCCAGTCCTTCCAATAACAGAACATCCACAGTAGTTACATTTTGCATATAGGCCTCTTGTCCAGAAACACCAATGCTGGACCTTCCATCCTGTTTCAGGGTGCCATTGGTCTTCCACAGCTTAACCTGCCCTTTCTGTTAGCAGGTTAGTAGTTGAATAACACATTCAAAAGAAGAAAAAACCCTAAACCTAATAAAAAAAACCCCACACACTAAAAATCCCTATGGCTAGTAGACAAAAAACCTAAAGCTAACAGAAAAAAAAAAATCTTATTTTATTGAAAAGATTTTGCAGTTTAACAGTAACCCCAGCTCTTACAGTCTGAGTGCCTGGCCTTCTTTGTTTACCTTAAACAGGTCTTTTTAGAGCTTTCTTCTAGATACCTACAAGCAAGAAGGGGAGCAAAAGTTGCAGTTAATCACCTTCTGCTGCAGAAAGCAGAAACGGGTCAAGTGTAAGGGTTCAGTATCTGAAACAGTAATGTTAAATAAACTTTAATGTCTTTATGTATATGCATGTTGATGTGGCAATCCAGTTGAAAATTCTTTACAAATACAGCCATAATTATGAAATACAGTAGCATAGTTCTTTCTCTGTTTATCATAAGACCCTTTACACAAAAGTAAAACTGTCATCCTCTGGTGAAAAGCACATGTGAAATATTTGAGTGACTATATGGCTTTTAAAATTTCAGTCAATCTTTGTAAAAGCTTTGGCATTTTTATCTAAACACAAACATGAAAGGAAATGCTATAGTTATTGACTGCAAAAGTAGAGCCTGCTGGTTACTATTTATTTAACAAATAACTCTGCCAAACAGAGCTTCTTCCTCAAGGACTTCATTATCTAACACACCAGCTTTGCAAGTACTTTTTTGTGCATGTGGTTACACACATAAGCAGTTCCTTTGATTTCAGCAGTGTTCCTGTAACTACATTTACCTTCCAAAATGCCTTTTCATGTTCTGGATTTAAGCAGATGACAAAGTCAAGGCAAAGGAAGCCTGCAAGAAAGATGAAACAGAGGGATTTGGGGAAGGCTTCCTGTGTTGTCATGGAAGGAAGGTAGGTGCTTCTTCAAAAGAGCTGCTTAGAGAAGCAGCTTAACTCAGGGCTTCCCAATCAGCTTCCTGCAGAGTCTGCCCAAGTCTACTTGCTATTTAGGAAGACTAAGGAGATAAGCCTAGGAAAAAAAAAAAAAGTCAGATGCCTAAAGCACAGGTTAAACCCATGCTCCATTACTCCCAGTATTTGAGACCAGGACCTGAAGGACATAAGGAACCACGTTGTGGCAGTATTAAAGTCTGTTTTAAACTCTGAAGTCCACTTCTCTGACTAGGCTAGAAAACACAGAATCATAGAATACCAAGTTGGAAGGGTCCTCAAGGATCATCTGGTCCAGTCTTAGCAAAAGTATGGTCTGTACAAGATGGCTCAGCACCCTCTCCATATGAATCTTAAGAGCATCCCATGTTGGAGAATATCCTAGAGTAGCAAACATGAAAGCTTCATCCCCATGATATTTTAGAACAGAAAAAGGTTCTACTTTCTTTTTCTCCCATTGGCTGGGCATGCCAGTTTGTGAAACGTTTCCCTTCAGCAAGGAAAAAAAAAAAAATATATATATATTTATGGCGATACTTTTACTGCTGCAGTCTAGTCCTCAAAACACTTTCTATAGCTACAAAATACTGAAAATCAAACTTACAATAGAAAAAAATTACAATGTTGGGCAATTTTAATTCTTACGTATTATAGGTCAGAAATTTGCTACTTTAGCTGGTCTTTGGCATTATGCTAAGTTGGTACACACACATTTATCTAGTAGAGCTTCTGGTGGTAAGTATCATGTTAGATTTAACTTATATGCTGTTACATACCACTGGTGTCATCTTTTTAGTCTAGTTGGTGAATATATTAATGCTTTCTGTCTACAGAATTCTTTTCCTACTGTCGCGTGAAGGGAAGGGGGTAG
>NW_008595443.1:14559-25050 GCF_000691845.1 Merops nubicus | reverse complement strand
AGGGAGCAGAAGGGGCAGAATGCATTCAAATAATTATAATAATCCCTGCACACTGTTCAACTGTATTGACCTTAATAATTTTTTTAAAAAAATCTTTTGTTTTAATTATTACTGACCATTAGAAGATTTCTCTTCAATTCAGAAGGATGATTTCCAGGGTCTGCCAGTGCTTGCATTGACTCCAGGAGCCCCAGTGCCCATGAACAGAGTGACCTGCAGAAGACGTGTCACTTCATAGTTCTGAGAGCTGAAGAGCTTGTTTTAATTAAGGAATTAAGGAAGGAAGAGTGTGTCACGTCAACATTTAGAGGCAGCAAATGCCATGAAAACCTAAAACTTGCTTTTGTGCAGGGTGCTGAAACAGAAAATCCAGCCCTTTGTGAAAGCAGAACAGAGCCCTGTGTTCAGAAAAAAAAGATTCAAGTATTCCTTTCAAAACATCTTTTGATAAATGGAATTTCTTTTTAAATAGGAAATCACTAATCTTATGGTTATAATCTTAAAGTACCTTTAGCACCTCTAACTGTTCCTGCCCAACTGTCACTTTTAAGCTCTCCCAAATGAACACTCCACTGCTCAATGTGTTTTGTTTTAAAAGTCCTGAAAGCATCTGACACACAACCCAAAAAAAAAAGCCCCATGAGAACACAAAGCACCTTTAAGACACACATTCCTCCCAAGGTTCTGTTAACCCTCTCAAAGCTCAGCTAATATCAAAGGGAAAATAGACCCAAGACACTGTAAAAACCATCACACCCCCCTTGATTTTAGTCTATTAATATTTCTCCTAAAAATAGCTCAAATTCCAAAATAACTCAAATTCCATCATAGGAGGAATTGTGTTTCTCCCCACAGTGTAGCCTCTTCCATGAGTTTATCATTATTATTGGAAATTATGGACTCACAGAAACAAGAGAAAGGCAAGAAGGAAAAGCAAAGGATTGAAAACCTTTTTTTAATGATATTTAATGTCCTTTTTTGCAAACACCAGTTTTCTCAGCTCTGTCAGAGGGGCACATTTTGATTGATAGGACACCAAAATCAAGTTGTGTTCCATCAAGCTCAGTTACAAGCTTGGTCTTAAGAATTCTGCCCACTCCTAAAAGTACAGAATTTGGCAGGGATGGCTGCTTTTTTTTAACATTTTATATATATATATTCACACACACACACTCACATATATAGTTTCCCTTTTCTTTTTTCCCCATATGGAAGGCCCACAGTCACAGCAGATGGAGAAAGCATCTGATTTAGCTGAAGAAAGAGCAACTATATAGTGTTGTCAAATAAATATAACATTCTAAGCTGCCTAAAAGGGCAAGAATTAGTTTCTTCCCCAAACTTTTCCAATCATTGGAACTTCAGGGGTTGTTTCTAACACAAATGATTGTGTAATCACTGGCAGATGTTTTTTCATCTGCCATGGGAATGCACATTTACCTGGCAACCCAAGAGAAGGAGAAAATAAAAATATGCAGAGAAAACAGAATGAAATTTTACATGCCCCAGAGAACTTTTGCTTCTTGGTGTCAATGTTTTAATTCTATCAGCACCTTTCAACTCAGAGGAAAGATGATTGCTGCATCCACTGTGATGAGCAGATCTTAGCACTGATTTCTAAGGGAGCTGCTCTGGTGAGGCTGGGGAGCAGCTCTGTGGAAAGGGACCTAGGAGGGACTGAACACTGTGTGGATGTGGCAAAGGAAGTCAATGGGATGTTGGGTTGCATCAAGGGCATCACCAGCAGAGCTAAAGTGTCATTATCCTGCTTTACTTGGCACTTGTCAGGCCAACCCTGGAGTAACTGTGTTCAGTTTGGTCCCTGCTGTATGAAAAAAGCTGTGAACAGGCTGGAGAGGGTCCAGAGAAAAGCCACAAATATGATCCAAGGACTGGGAAGCTGCATGTGAAGAAAGTCTGAGAGAATTGTGTTTCCTCAAGTTTTGAGAAAAGAAGGCTCAGGGGACAGCTTATCATCATGTTCCAGTGGTTAAAGGGTGGATACAAAGAAGATGGAGACTCCCTTCCTACAAGGAGTCCCATGGAAAAGATGAGATCTTATCCAGACTGTCCTTTTCTCAAGGAATTTTGGACCAGATGGTCCTTGAGGTCCCTTCCAACCTGGCATTCTATGATTCTGTGATGATTCTATGATTAAAATCCTGAAGCTGCTCATCCCTGGGAACGGAAGCTCTGGCTTCTCTGGAGCTTTTTGGTTTCCCATCATCAGCCAGGTGGCTGGTGAGGAAACCAGGAAGTCACCAAAAACACAAGTAGCAACCCAGGAGCCCACCAGAACTTGACCTACCCTGCTGGATCATGCTCATTTCAGTGAATAAATACTCCAGAAGGATAAAAAGTACCATCAAAAAAAACGAATCTGAGAAGTTTTCCTGAGTCAGAAGCAATTGCCCCATTTGATCCTAGAAGGAACAACAAACAAATGAACATGTTTTTAGGAACAGGTTATTATTAGTGGTTTTCTTGGGTTGCTGTGCCCTCTCATGGCTGCAATCCCCCACTGAGGCATTCAGATTTTCTCACTCCCTAAACACGTAGGCCCAACCAGTCCCTGGAGCCCCTTATCCTTTTAGGGTATGGGAATAAAACCACATCAAGCTATTAAGTCATTCTTTTTGAGACAGACCATACCCAGTCCCTTCTTCTCTTGTCATTTCTGATGCTCACAGAGTCCTGGGAATTCACCTCACCCTCCAGGGATGTCTGGGGAAGGTGGGAGGAGAGTTTCTTCCTCTTTGTGCTTCTTCCCTCCTCTAGCTAGCTGCAGATCCTCCCCTTGTTAACTGGGTCTCCTTAAGGTATGAAATTCCCATAATAATTCAAGGCCTCTAGAACTTCCTTCTGCCAAAGCACACTGCAAGAAGGTGTGGGATAAAGGCAATGAAATCCAGGGGAAAAAAAGTGTGAAAAATAGTCTAAGTAAATAATGGCTCATTTAAATTTAATGGGTGGAATTAGACAACCAGACCTGGGCTAAAGTCTCCTGCAAATCACCTCCAAGTGTTGATGGAAGGAGAAGGAAGGAAGGAAGGAGAAGGAAGGAAGGAAGGAGAAGGAAGGAAGGAAGGAGAAGGAAGGAAGGAAGGAGAAGGAAGGAAGGAAGGAGAAGGAAGGAAGGAAGGAGAAGGAAGGAAGGAAGGAGAAGGAAGGAAGGAAGGAGAAGGAAGGAAGGAAGGAGAAGGAAGGAAGGAAGGAGAAGGAAGGAAGGAAGGAGAAGGAAGGAAGGAAGGAAGGAGAAGGAAGGAAGGAGAAGGAAGGAAGGAGAAGGAAGGAAGGAGAAGGAAGGAAGGAGAAGGAAGGAAGGAGAAGGAAGGAAGGAGAAGGAAGGAAGGAGAAGGAAGGAGAAAGAGAATAAGGGGGAAAAAAAAAAAAACTAATCTAGTATCACCTAAACTGCACAAAAGCAGAAGAAGTTAGTGAAAGGAAAATAAGTTAAGTTGCTAAAAGGGTAAAGCCCCTGAAATCAGCCAGGAGAGTATCTAAAAATACTTTATTAGGCTTTCACAGCAAACCTGCAGCATCCCTTTAAAAGTTTCAAACAGGTCCAAAGAAATCCAGCACTGTTAAATGTCAAACCAAAGGAGGCTCCTGCAAGTAGAAAGACATTCTTCAGAAGTGGCCCTAAGTGAAAACAGTAAAAAGGGTACAAAAGTTTGTGTGTTAAACAAAAAAATAAATAAGAGATAAAACATTCTGAAGAACAACTTGCTGCAGGCATCCCAATGGACCACAGAATTGAATCACAGAAGCAGCAAGAGCTTTGTCAGAGTTCATGGGACTAACACATGACAGGGGAGTTCAAGGCTCTATCAGACAAGCTAAATGAATTCTCTGAGTTGTTTTTTCATAAGGGAAAAGCCCAGAGAGCTTTTATGTGTGGAGCAAGTGTGAAACCTCCAGCTGAAGTGCCAGTGGATGAGAGGAGGTCAATAAAACAGGGGCAAATCTCTAAGCCCAGATGCCTTTCACCCAGCAGTCCTCGAGGAACGAGCACACAGCATCCTAAGGGTGTGATTTATCACTTGGATGGCTTCAGAGGGCTCCCAGCCCAGAGAAAGGGAAGGCTGCACAGATGTCAAAACTTATTAAACAGGCCTCAAGAGTAAGGAAATACAAAATACTAGCAGAGCATCAGCTAGGTTTCTATGTCAGATGGATTGGTTGGGACTTTAATTGTAGATATACCCATAAATATCTCATAACAGAGGAGAAACAAGTCGTTTTTCTAGAGGGTTGTCATACCTCCTAAATGCATTGCAGTTCTCTGAAGACATTGATAGCCCTGTGAAGAGGGTGATTCATTTGATATATTCTATTTGGATCCCCAAAAAGTCTTTAACAGCTCAAGAGACACATAAAAAAAGCTGAATTGTCATGGAGAAAGGAGAAAGCTCCTCTCAGGAGTTAATATCTAATTAGTGAGCTTTTGTTTTTAAAGAAAGGAAAGCAGAAATGAGCAGCTGCTCTGTGATCTCTGCTTTTTTAGCCACAACAGATCAGTAGCAGGAGCTGAAGAGTGAATAAAGGTCATTCATGATATAAAATTTCTCAGCAGCATAGGAATTAAAATGCACTGCACAGAGTTACAGAGAGATTGCTGAACAGGGAGATGTCAGACACTTGTCCACACCATTAAACACAGAGTAACATAGGTCAGTAAGAAGAATTTTACCTCTTCAGTGAAGGGGCATGGTGCATTTTCAGCCCTGTGATTTGGGAGTCTGGCCAGGTCCCACTAAATTCCTTTTCCAATCACAAGAAGTGATCAGGACCACACAACCTAGCCCTGAATGAGCTACTGAAACAAGGGGAGGAGAAAGGCTGAGGAGAAATCAAAATAGGAGAAAATCAAACAGCAACCAAGCCCTTCCAAGCATATTTTTCATCAGCTATCCTTCCAATTATTACATTCTGCTGACAGCATTTCACTTGGCTTAAGCCACTGGGAAAAACATCAAGCCTGGCTTGGGCTAAATATGCCCCAAAAATTACAATGCTTTTCTGAATTCTGCACAGGCTCTCCAAATATTGCACACTTCCACTCTCAGGGAGGGCAGGAGTAGGAATAAACCAATTTTCTTCAGTGCTTCTATAGCTTTTTTTTCCTCCCTCTTGTTGGGTTTGGGGTTTTTTGTTGGTTTGGGGGTTTTGTTTGTTGGTTTTTTAATCTCAGCTGCTCCATTAGTTACTGGGTATAAAAAAAAGTGCTACAAAAACCATTGGAGTGTTATTACAAGCAGTGCCTTGATATTAGTTTAGTGATAAAGTGCATACCAGTGTGGAAAAGACTATCCATAAGTTATTAGTTATCACTTAGACATCATCTCTTCAGCTTAAATTATGAACCCAGGACAGGCTCACAGTCAGTTACAGCAGATTTATACTTGCTGGCATCATTCTGGAAAAAGAAAAATAAATCATTTTAATCAGCACCAATGGCTTTTGGTTTAGAAGGTGGAGAATTTCTACTGCTTGGGTTGAAGGGGACAACAGCTTGGAAATAAGGGCTCACAAGTCATGGCATCCCTCATTTTGCCAACCCCAAAAGGCTGAGGTTTCTACAGTCCTCGTGTGAAACCTGATTTGTATTTGTAACATCATCCAGAAAGGCACAATTTAAATGCAAATTAATACCACGATACGATTTAGATTCTTCCAGAGTCTTATCTATGTAAAGAAGTGGATTTTTAATAGGGTTCTGAAGTTGCTTGTGAAGATAAAAATCTCTGAAAACGAACAGACTCCACCATAGATAAATTTTACTAAGGGAAAATTTGCAGCCTCCTTTTTGGGAACATTCCTAAGGGAGAATGTCATGAGCTAGGAAATCTATTCTGGATAATGCTAGAAAATTGCTCACCTAAATTCCTATGCCAAATTCTTCTCTGTTGAATAGCAATTTATGGGGTACTCCAGCTCCTGCCAGCAGCTCCTGAGCTGTGGCTGTGATTGGGCAGAAACTACGATGCTGTCTGATGCTATAAATTTATTCCCTGTATTTTTTTTTATCAATAACTATCTGGACACTGGTTTTTGGAGTGGTCTGCAAGGGCTGTACCTAGGTACAGGTCTATTTTCCATGGACTTGGCAGCGATGGGGCAACGGTTGGACTTGACAATCTTTGAAGGTCTTTTCCAACCCCAAACCATTCTATGATTGGATATTCACTACAGATGCTGTAGAAATAATCCAAGAGCAGTATCTCACCACTCTCACTCAAATTAAGCAGTACCCAGGCTCGTTATGGAGCAACATTTCCCCTCTGTAAAAATCCAGTAGTGACCAGAAACAAAATGTCAAGAGAAGAATCAAAACAATGAAACATTTTCAGCTGCATATCTGCCAGAAAAACATCAGGCAAGTCTCAAATGATTCACTTCAGGCTGGCAATAAAAGACCACAAAAATTCAAATTACATCAAAGGAGAATGTCTAAGAAATTTATCTGACTTTTCTGCTTATTCATTGCCCTGTTTAAATATTAGCCTCGAAAGTCAGCTGCCACCTTTGCATTTGCTCAGCTCCATAGATCACATCTATCCCAAGCTGCATAAACAGATGTAGACTGAACAGTTCGAAGTAACTTTGGGCATTTGAAAGAAAAAAAGCAAAACCAAAAGGGTTTTTTGATGAAAAAAGAAACCCAATGAAAGAAATAAGGCCTTCATGTTGGCATTTGAGTCTGAAAGCATTACCTCTGTAGCCCTGAATTAAGCAGGGACAGGTGAAGTCACCCTGGGACTTCATCTGTCATTACCATGTTTTCTCAAGAAAGGAATTTCTATTTTTAAGCAAAAGCTGAGGCTGCTGGTGATCATCTGAGCTGGGTTTCACAGCCATTACCAACATATGAATCCAGCTTTGATTAAAGAAGACATCAGGCACATCACAGAGATTTCAAGCCGTTCATTACACGTCCCTGATTAATCACTTTGAACGTTCCTTGTGTTTGAGGAACACCAAAGACTTGCAGGAGCACTCCAAGGACACATTGGGTCCACACTGAATCCAGAAGTGGTGAGATGCTGCAACCCTTGGGTCTGATCCCTCTCCTTACACACTGTCCCTGACCAGCAACACCCTCCTGGGTGGTGGCAGCAGTGGGTGGCTTGGACAATGGGACACTGACCCATATCCTTGTCATACCACACTTGTCACAGCCTTTGAAGAAGACATTTAGATGCTTCACATCCTGAGCAGTTTTCAACCAAGTGCACTGCACACAATGTAGGCTGGACCAGAGGAAAATAAATGATTAAATAATGATTATTATTATTAATCATAAGGACCCTAAACCAGTAAGGCCACTATGTACCACTCCACTGGTTTAAAGGAGCTCTGTGGCTCAAGAGGATGGCCCAGGCTGGTGGCTGGACCCAAGACTGCAATTACAGAATCTTCAAGACTTGATGGTTGGACTTGATGATCTTGGAGGTCTCTTCCAACCTAAAGGATTCTAGGATTCTAAGCCCCAAAAGCTCCAGTTGACTCCTTTCCTCCTGGCTCCACCTCAGGAGCTGAGAATTTGGAGCGTTTCCAGTTGTTTGTGCATCACACCCAGCAGTTCTCTGAGGTGTTAATCATTAGTTTTACTGACTTCTATAAAAAGAAAACAGAGAGAAGCCTTACAAAAACTTGCATCAGGCTACCTTCAGGTTTGATTTTGTACCTTTGAACCATTGTTCACCTGAAATTTGAAATAATTGTGTAGCATTATCCAGGCCTCTTCAGGGCAATGCTACCAGGATTGGTTAAAGGCCACATTAAGTTTCCAATTTCCCAACAAAATAGGGGAAGTGATTCCCTGAAGCCAAAGTGATTTTTTTTTCCTTTAAATGATTTTATTGAAGCCAGGGTTTCAATTGAATGAAGAGCTGCATGATCATTTTCCAGTCTTTAGTTCTTCCTTCCTCTTCCCCAGCACCAGAAAAAAAAATAGTGAAGAAGAATTTCTGTGCTCCATCCTGAGCTTCTCAAACTTCCCATTATGTTTCCACCTCAGATCTCAGAATTCAAAACACATTCTTTGGGGATGAAACTGAAAAGACAAGAAGCCCATGGTCACTTGGAATACTTCCAGCACTGAGCTGGTGAGAACCCCAATTGTCCCATACCCATGTGTACACTCCCTCTGTCAACACTTAGGGCTCTGAATCAAAACTCACACCAGATTGCCCCCAAAAATGCTAAGAAAGGTTAAAATCTCTTTTGTTATTTGTGGGAGCTCTATTAATGAGGTCTCAGTTTTGCAGTCCTGGTTCACAGAAAGATCACAATGGCTGAGAAAAAAAAAGGATGGAGTCACCCAGGAAAAAAATAATGTGCCCAACAGATAGCAAGCCATGTGCTGTTATAAATTCCCATCAAACACAACTGCAAAGCCTTTCAGGAGAATTGAGAGGAATATAGCAACAGCTAACAGAAATAACTAGTTATGTCTATTTTACAGTAGAAAAGAACTTTTTGCTAAGAACTTAGTGAAAACCATTAAAATATGTCTTTTTAAGAACCCACCAAACACAATAAATCATAAAACATTTCTAAACAACCAGAAAGATTAAATTTAAAACAGACATTGAGACATTTCAACTCAGGGGATGAACCGTGAGTCGTCCTCACAAATTTGGAGGTTCTACCTATGCAAGATTGATCATTTGCTGTTGACTACACTGTTGTACATCAATTTTCTTTCAGGAAAAAAGATGCCTCAGCATCACTGGTCATCCCTCAGTGAAACCAGGTGAACACAACTGCTGAAAGATGCTGGTCATAGCTCCCAGCATTCTAAACCCTGCGTTGGCATCAGTGAAGGAGATACCTGAAAAACAACCTAAAATCTCCAGTGGAAGAGCTTTGCTGTGCATGGAAACAGGAGAAAATAGACAACACACCACCAGTCATATCCTCAACACAGCTTTATCAAAATAGGTCTAGTTCCCAGACTCAGAGAGAATCAAGTTCCCTTCCGATTGGGGTTAGGTAGGAGAATTAGTGACATGGATGACACTGGTAAGGGTCTAGATTTTGGCCAAAGCAAAAGAAGGACTCAGGTTGGTTGTGCACCTGCCCTCCGAGGTCTCACCACTTCAGCCAACAGAAGACATGGAAGAAATTAAAGATCTCCTGGTATTTTAATTAAGGCAATGAGTTGGGTATTTTCTCTCCTGTAATTGTAGCCTGACCAGAACTCCTTGTGAGAGGCTTCCCAGCTGTTTCAGGCTGCCTAAACTATTTGTAATGATTTTTATCCATTCAGAAGAAAAACCAAAAAACCCACAGAGAAATCTGTCTTGCTGAGGTGAATCTCCAGGAACAGCTCAGAAAAGGAAATTAGTCAGTTGTAGTAGTTTGTGGGTTTGTTATGAGCATGTTACCAAATTATGGTTATCTCCTGCCTATCACCAAAATTGGGATGCTGCAAAGTAAATAAAAAATAGGGGAAAACAAAAAATATCAAAGAAAAAAAGAAAAAGCCCTCTGGTGACCTAAAATGCCCCCAAATATACTTAGGTTTTTGAAACTCAATCCCCGATTTGAAATTATTCTTTCAGTTTCTCTGAAGCTTGAATCTTTTTTGTTCTCCGTGGATTTCATCTAGGCTTTTAGTGACTTTTTATTGCCCTTTCCCAAAATCTCTCAGGACCCTATTAAACAGAGCATTTACAAAGCACTTGCATGTCACTGGACCCAACCCAAGAGTTCTTGCTGCTCTTCCGTATCCAAAATACACTGTCTTAAAAAAAATTTAAAAAAGGAGTTTTGTTCAAACAAGGACCAAAGAGGAAGCTGCAAATTCATCCCACCAAGCAGCCCCTCTGCCCTGAGTGGATAGACAGCAGGGCTGCCAAATTTTTCACATCTGTGGTCTGAATTCTGTAGCTCCCAGGCTACACATCTCAACACTTCAGCCCCTTTTCCTAGAGGAGAGGAGAACGCCCAGGAGATAACATCACTTGAAAAAATGCCTGAAATTATTCCTCCACCCCGAGGATTGATTTGAACTGCTAATGAGATGTTTTCTTTCTCTGCTCTTGCAGGAATCTGCTTCTGCAATGCAGTAATCTCAACCCCAGAGTGCTCTTGGAGCAACAGCAGCCCAGCTTCAAACCTGTGACTGTTTATCCTTCTTGGCAGAGCATTTGGTCCATCCATCTCCATTATCACGTGCATTTTGACTTTGGGTTTCCCTGACAAATGAAACGTGGTTTATTCTCAGGCAGAAGAAGGGTTGCTCCATTCTTTATGCTCCAATTAACAACTACTCAACGTTCTCACTCTGGTAAATCTTGAACTCAAGAGTTTATGAAATGAAAAGCTGGTCACAGCGCAGACGTTAATGAGCTCTCTTTTAAAGACTACATTTTTAACTATTGCAATTAAGCTTAATGAATAACATTCTTCTCTAGCCTTTTATTTCCAAGAGCTCCTCTAATTTAAATTTCAGGTTAAAATATAGCTTTACTTTTATGG
>NW_008595443.1:0-14528 GCF_000691845.1 Merops nubicus | reverse complement strand
GGGAAAGATGCCTGATTGCTTGGTAATTAGAGAGACAGTGACATTTTAATGTACCTTGTAACGTGGTGCAGTTGTGTGTCTTATTTAAAGCTCCATAAGATTTTCCATGGATAAAAAGAGCTGTTTAAAAAACAAAGAATGTAAGCAAAGATTTTAATCAAAGCTGAGTGATACTGAAATTCTGTTGAATGACCCTCTCTGTTTATGCTTTCAGCAGATGAAAACACTCAGTGGAAAAGTGCAAAGTGACATCTGAGCCAGATATTTTTTCATCCACGTATCAGTGAGGCAGATAGAGAACATTTCTAACCAAAGAATAAAATAAACACGTTCGTGGCACCTTATGAAAATTCATATCATTAGAAAACCTGTGCATGAACAATTCTACCTGCCTTTCCTAAATTCTGACTGAGCTGGTCCTAAGCTCCACCTCTGCTCTCTACACTGCTTGAGGACAGAGAGCTGAGGGAAATGGAAATTAAGCCTCTCTGCCTTATAGAGGCATCATGTCTATTAATCTCATCCTTCTCCAGAAGGTGAGATTAACAAGACCATCTTTATTTTAGACGTTTTGAATCCACTCAAAAATGAATGGCTTTAAGTTGCCCCAGGGGAGGTTTAAGTTGGATACGAGGAAAAATGTCTTCACCAAAAGGGTTGAAAAGCCCCACGACAGGGGGGTGGTGGAACCCCCATCCTTGGAGGGGTTTAAAAGATGTGGAGATGAGGTGCTGAGGGACACGAGTTAGTGGTGGACTTGGCAGTGCTGAAGCTACATCTTCTGTAGACATCCATCAAGGTACTTACACAGATGGTGACCCACCAGAGCGGAGACTGGGACCGAGATATCTTGAAATTAGCACTACAACACCCCAACATTTTTCCAGCTATATAAATGAAGATAGTCTTATTTTAATGTCATACAAATCCAGGGAAATCTTGGCAAGGTCTTGAGTGCAAGAAGAAAGGGACCTATAGTGGACAGTGACAATAGAACAGGTTATTTCCCATAGGAGTCTGAAAAACCTGTAGGTGCACAGGTATATTTAAGCCACTACAACTGTGGGGCATTATTAATAAAACTTTCAAGAAAATTTATGCAATTTTACTGCCATTTCCTTTTTATCCAACACTCGTTTCCAAGTCTTTTGAAATATGTTATGTTCAATTAAATTCTTTACCATCTTGCTCCTTAAAGTTAACTAGGGCTGAGTTTTCAGCCTGTTGTGCCTGGCCCTACATTTAATTACCTGCACTTAGAATATTAGCCACCATGCTGATTTCTGTCTAGAGGAAATGACCTAGGATCATTGGAAGCATATGAAGTTCATTTTGAGATGAAGCAATAACTTATATTAGAGGATGTAAGAGGTCTTAACCTCCAGTCCCTCAACATACTTCAGTTAAAAGCTCCTCTTTTTTTTAATTAAGAAAAAAAAAAGAAAAAACACATCTGCAATGCATTTTTTCCCCCAAAAGTCACTTAAAAGGCTTTAAAAGAAGTCTCCCTGCCTGCTTGGCTGTGCCATGTAAGAAGCACCAACTTGACTGGCTGGCTTTGCTGGTTGTTTGGGGCATTAGGTTTCCCTTGGCTTCCAGATATTCAACATGCTTCTGAATCACAATCATTATTTCTCTTTCATTTCAAAAATAAAACCCAAGTGATCACCCTCACACACACTCACACAACCTTCCCCTGGCATGAAACCTGTCCAGAGCTTCATCTCCCTTAATCCACTGATAAAAATGTTTAATGGTTTACTGAAGCATAGCTAGAGATTTGTTTGGCAGCTCCTAGTCTATAAAAATATTGGCACCTGCCTCTTAAAGAAAAAAAGGGTGCAGCTATTATTTACACTATCATAGTAATTATTATACTATCATAGCAACTATTATACTATCATAATTATTTAAACCATCCTGGTAATTATTTAGTGCTTGTCAGAGACTGCTTTGGTTGATTCCAGGGTAACAACACAAGTGGTTAGTCAGAATAGGAATTTTAGGAGTGCTTCAGGACATGAATGGCCAACTTGCATATCAATCTTGTCCAGTCATTATCATCTAACTAAAAGCTGAGTTAATTAGGCTTTCCATTAAGCACACTCTGGAATTCACACAACACCCAGCTCAATAAGCATGCAAGGGCTGATCCTGACGGTGTTATAACCTTTCCTAAAATAACAAAATGAACTTTAAAGGTGGAGGTAATTGAGTTTTGCCTTTGAATTATCAGGGCAGGATGGTTATAACGTGATTATTGTAGGCAGATTAGTCAGCCTGTGTCAGAGGGAGGGAAACTCTACCTTGGAAGCAACGTTGGGCTCACAAGGAGGACACCTGAAGCAAGGGAGCATTGGAACTGTACTGTGAAAAGCCTCCAACAATACCAGAACTCAAACAACATCAACACGAAGCAATTAGCACCTTAATTTGCCCTTGCAAACATCTGACTAGACAGCACAGGAACAAGTTATTGTCCAGGGCTACTGTGAGAGATTTTTCAGTAAGATTATCACAGAAGAAAAAGTCTTATTTGATTTGGACAGCTGCAGAATTTCCATTATTTCTTGATTTTACTTGGTCAGAAAAACAAAATTGCTGAGACCTGCCACTAGATTGGACTTTGACTGTTAACAACTTGTAGTTTGTCCACGTCAAGGTCTTTCCCCCATCTCAATAGCCAGAATTCCTGGCCCCATATCCTCTTTCCCCCTACTCCTCCTAATCTGGCTCTCCCACCTGAGACCTCTGTTCCTCCTTTCATCTTGTTACAGCCCCACGTTCTCCAACCCGAGGTTGGCAATTACTAATTAATAAAAATATGGTGCCTGCCTCTTAAAGATTAAAATTACCAGTTGATCCCCTCTTCCCACAACTCCCCAACCTGGCAGTGCCTTGCTTTGCAACATTCCCATTGCCAAACAAACTTCCTCCTGACCTCAAAGACTGTGTCTGGAGCTGCAAAAAGGAGTTTTTAGCCATGCTGGGTTTTTTTTTCCCTGCTGCTCAGCTGTGTGGAAGGAGATGGCCAAATGCCTGGGGTTACTTCTACCTCTCAAGGGCTTCCTTGGCTTCTGTGTGGCCCCTTTGTCCATTGAACCAGCCCACAGCTGCTCGTGGTGGCTCTTTGCTGTGCAGGTACATGACCACACGTCAAGCTTGGGCCAACGTAAAGCTGAACAAGCCAAACATGTCACCTCACCAATAAAATACATCGGGCCAAGAAAATGAGGAGCAACTTGCAGTTCAGTTAGAGGCTAACCATAAAACAGGATCTCAGGATGCCCATTTCCATCCACATGGAAATGAGGCACATGAAAGGGTGGTTTACAACCATGAGCCCATGCTCAGTTTCTATTCATTTTTCCTGTATTCAAAGTTTTAAAGAACCCAGCAGGTACCACTGATTTAATGGAATTCTCTCTTGTAATATCTAAGTGAACTAATCTGACATAGTTTGTACCAAAAGCTGCCTGTCACCTCCATACATGGTTCAGCTTCTTCTCCAAATTTTCCCAGACTTCCAAATTTCCCTCCAAGCCTGCTGCAAGTGCCAGCTTTTCCTTTATCAAGGTTCTTCTAGTCTTGGCTGAGGAAGTTTGTACCAACAAGCCAGAAAGAGTCAAAAAATTTCCAAAGAACTATTTACGTCCTGCCCGTGGTTTGGGCAGAGTTTCAGGTCAGCTCTTTATTTTACCTCTGCTGGTTCCCACATTGCAGTTTACGATGGAAACCTGAACCAAGGAATGCTTTTGGAGTGGCTACAGCCAGTCTGGCCACACGACTCTAAAAACCAAGCTCAGAGATTTGTTTGTTCAAGAGCACCGGCCGAGCACCTTTACCATGTGTTAAACACAGCTTATTTGAAAGCTAAATTTGGCTTAGGATTACCTTTTATGTTTTATGGGTTGTGGAAATTTTCCCTGCTTCGTTATCAAAGCATTTTATGGCCTTCTGCAATCCCCAGGAAGAGGAGGACAGAAGAGAGAGGTGGGGGAGGCAGCCTGAGCCGTTGAGGCATCCGGATGAAAGCCTGACCTCCAGAGCTCCCCGGGGAAGGGTAGAGTTTGTTAGCCTCCCAAAACTAGACAGTCACTGCCCTTTCCAAGGGTGCTTTGAAATTGGAAGCTGAGGAGCAGCAGCTGTGGTCAGCTGCCTGGCACGGGCACCTCGTGGCCAAGGCAGTGCATCAAATGTGGCTCCTTCTTGCTCAGAGAGGGTGACTGAGGCTTGCTGGGAGCCCCAGCTCCTCTGCTGGGTGGTGGTCATGGAGGGCAAGGTGGCTGTAGGTCACCGTGGTGTCTGTCTGCCTCCCCCAGACCAAGGAAACCAGGTGGGGCTCAACTTCTTTATGGGTCCAACTGAAGAAGTACAAGCAATTTACAACCCAAGTTGGTTTTTTTTTTCCCTTACATAACCACAGCAAACAATTCCAAAAAGCCCCCTTGAGCTGGCCCCCTTTCTTCATGGCCCCCTTGAGCTGGGCTGAGGTTGCAGAGGGTCTGCACAGCCTCTAGACTCACCAGTGGCCAAGAGCATGGTGGTGGAGAAGCAAACCATGCTCAACTAGAGCATGTTTTTGCAGAGGACTTAGTAGTGTTAGCTCAATGGTTGGACTTAATCTTGGAGGTCTCTTCCAACCTAAAGGATTCTATGATTCTAGGATCTCCCACTACCTGAGCAACCTGCTCCCATTTATGTGCCTTCCTTCACCCATTCCCTGCCCCTCCTGACTGCTGCTCTAGCAAAGGATGATTCTTTCATGTTTGCATCAGGCCCAGCACTACAAGGCTACCAAATTCTCTGCTTACTAACACCACAGAATCAAATAATCAAAGAATAAATTCTTCTAAAGCTAGTCCAGATCCCTCCTCCCCCAGCACACTCCATTGGGAACTCGGTACTTAAGCTTCCTGGAAATCCTGCTAGGAGTTTAATTGGATGGCCTATAATTAAAGCCCTTAAAAACAATACAACCTTACTAGGCTGTCCTTTGAAGATTCTGGCATTCAAAAGACTTTACACTGAGCCATAAATTATTCCCCAAGTTACAGTAATGAGGGAGTGGCACATTAATTCAGACTGCTTCCTTCCTTCTTCGATCAGATGAAGGCAAAAGCTGAGCACCATAAATAATCCAGGCACCTTTGCCAGCATCCAAGGCTGGCCTGGATTTTCCAAGGCTATCCCAAACTATCCCATGAGCTTCCTAAGTTACACAACTGCCAACTCAACCCTTTGAACAGCACAACTTGGCCTAAGGAGACTTATTTCTTCCACGCCGTGGCTGAGCAAACAGTGACCTTGACACAAGTGTCCAGTGCTGGGGCTCATTCGTGTGTGGCAAGGACACAGCAGCTGGATTGCAGCCAATTCACCTTCCAGTGTGAGAATTTTGTGTCCAAGGTGTAGAATTTTACATGTGTTAGAAGGAGAGCATGGAAAAATGCAACTTTAGACAGTAGGCAGGTGCTGGGTGCAGTTGTAAATCATCAGGAATAAAAATCAAGAGCTTAATGAGCACCCTCTGGACTCCCATTTCCTCAACTCTACCTGGCTGATATCTGTGATTTGTATTTTAAACCATGGTTTAAGAGTGTTCACAATAAACGTGGTGCATTTACTGCATCCTCTCCCACCCTGGTCCAGCACTCCAAGCCAAGAAATGAGGGTGGCAGCAAGTTTTGGCTTCACCACAAACCCCTGTGAGATCTAAATAAAAGATTTTAAAAAGAGGGAGATTGCCAAGGTGGTGAGAGTCCAGAGCATGCAGCAAAGGAGGGAAAGCTAGAGAGGAAAGCACCTGTAAAGATTAATCTGAAGACAAGGAAGGGAGCTTTAAATAAATTGTGTAGGTGACAACCAGGCAGAATTTGGAGAAGATCTTCAAAACATGCTCTTCATCTCTGAGGGTTCTGCCACTCCTGAGAGGGGATATCTGATTTTTTCTCTCTCTGCCAGGCTTTTCCCAACCTTTTCCTCCCACCTGCATTCAGCCAGGAATGAGGAACCCTTTCTAACAGGGCAAGGAAATAAAGAAGGGGTAGGAAAGGAAGGGGAAGAGTCAAATCCTTCAAGGTCTCAGTTTAATGCACAGTCTGAGTGAACTCAGGGAATCTTTTCATCAGGGAAGGATTGAAGGATTAAAACCTGTATCCAGCATCACATCAGACTCAGAAATCTTCCCTCTTCCCTTCCCAAGGAAAACCTTGGCAGCTAAAAACAAATAAATTAAAATCTGGGGAAATTAGGAATGCCAATAGAAGAAAAAGATG
Source organism: Merops nubicus (assembly GCF_000691845.1). NCBI lineage: Eukaryota > Metazoa > Chordata > Aves > Coraciiformes > Meropidae > Merops > Merops nubicus. The sequence continues at coordinate 8,250 of NW_008595443.1, read as the reverse complement.
AGCTAAACTTTGATTTCTGAAGATCAAGAAAGGAAAAGACATGCCAGGTATGGAGACTACCTCAGAAATCAGCCTTTGGGAGGTGGAGACCATGAGTCTGGACACAAGAATTCAACCTGCAAGCCCAGGTCTATTTAAGTAGATATCAAGTCCCAAATCAGAATTTCTAGCTCATAAAGCAGAGCCACACACCAGCTTCAGGTAAAACATAAACATTTTTGCTAAATAGTAGCAAAAACTTACTGGAATAAAAGACAAACTACCTCCAAGTCTGACTACAGCTATGTAAGACAAAACACGGGTCATTTTTCTTCAAAAGAAGTTTTGCAGTCTCTTGATTTTTCTGCTGTGGAAGGAAAAAAATGTTTTTTAATTTAAAAGTTAATAACTTTCTCATATTTAATACGCTGCAGCCTGCTTGCACTGAAATTTATGGCTAATCTTATCTTTGGCAAAATGTATCTGAAGCTTTGGAGATACATTGCTGCTAAGAATTCCTCAGGTGGTTGGTTCATTTTATGCACAATTCAAGCAGCTGAATTATTGGTATCAAGGACAACATATTACACTGCTGGCCAACCACCTCCACACTGTTGACTACAGAGAGCCAATTACATGCCATGGATTTTAATTTATGAGGTATGTTCACAGAGTGTTTCTTTAATTTGCCTCCACACAGTTGACATTGTGTCCACTGATGAGCAGGAAGCATGGGACCATGAAATAGGACAGCCAACCAGGCAGGTCTTGTAGCTATAACAACACACCTTGTCTGTAGGCAACATCAATAAGGGGAAATAAAGTCTGCTGACCACAATGGATTTGTTTCCTTAGTCCTCTTGAAAATCTGGGTCATCTGCTTCTTTGTGGTAGGAAGAGTGTGGCCAGCAGGTCAAGGGAAGTTTTTCTCCCCCTCTGCTCTGCCCTAGGGTGGCCACTTTGGGAGTGTTGGGTCCAGTTCTGGGCTCCCCAGATCAAGAGAGACAAGGAGCTACTGGAGAGAGTCCAGTGGAGGCTGTGGAGATGCTGAGGGGCTGGAGCATCTCTGTGCCAGGACAGGCTGAGAGCCCTGGGGCTGTTCAGCTGGAGAAGAGAAGCCTCAGAGGGGATCTGATCAAAGCTGATTGATATCTAAAGGGCCCAGAGGGGTCAAGAGGCTGGGGCCAGACTCTTGTCAGTGGTGCCCAGAGACAGGACAAGGGACAATGGGCACAAACTGGAACCCAGGAGGTTCCACTTGAGCAGGAGAAGAAAATTCTTTGGTGTGAGGGTGCAGAGCCTGGAGCAGCTGCCCAGAGAGGCTGTGGAGTCTCCTGCTCTGGAGAGATCCCAAACCCTCCTGGCTGTGACCCTGGGCACCCTGCTGTGGGTGACCTGCTGGAGCAGGGGGTTGGATGAGATGATCTCCAGAGGTCCCTCCCTTCCAACCCCCACCATACTGAGAATCTTTAAGGGTTCCAGGTCCAAGCATGGACCACAGTAGATAACAGCAATAAAAACCACAGTGAAAGGATGAAGAGAAAGAAAAAACCACCCATGGTGAGGGTCTACAGTAGCAGGTAGGGTGTTGCAGATTTCAGCTGAAGAGCAGTAACCCCCTACAAGTGTAGAACACATGTATGCACACACATAGCAACGTGTCCTCTGAGGTCCTGTGCATCTACAAAATAAAATAATAATAATAATAAACACCACTAGTGGAAAGCCTTAAGATTGTCACTGAGATAAGTTGCATAAATCCAGCACTCCAGATCTCTGCAAACAGACTTGGGCTGTTTGATTCCACCATAAATCAGGATCCCAGTTAATCTGGTTTTAGAATGGCTTTCCTGGTGCAGGTTGGAGCCTCAAAGGAATATTCTGTCTGTTGATTTATACCCTAGTCTTGCTGAAAAGTAGATTTCCCATTGCTTTCTGCAGACAGTGAATTGCAGCTAGCTGGTTTCTCTGAATATGCAAAACCTGGGCTGTGGATAAAGGGAGAGCTTGGCAGGTTGCAGCTAAGTAAATCACACTGCTGCCAGTGTTTGCCTTGAGATTTACAACACACACGATGATTTAGACCCCAATGCCAACCCACAAAACCCAGCCAAATAGGGAAGGGTTTTGTCATCTTGGCATATAATGGAGCTTCTTTCATTTATCCATCCTTTCTAAGGCACACTACCTAATGAAATCCTCTTGGAAAAGCATTACCACTGACATCTAGAAACGTTTGGGAGCTTAATTTGACAGCAATCTCAATCAGTAGACTTGAACTCTTCAAGCAACCCTTGGACTTGGAGAGGTTTCCTTCAGATTTCCAGCAATTCTTTACTTATTTTAAATACAAGTCACTTCATGCTGCCACAATTAAGAGTCACAGCTTTGAGCCCAAGTTCCAGAGGATTTCTGAAACCCAAAAGAGGCAGGCTCACCATAAGCATCTCAAATCCAGTGAACCAAACAAAGAGTGAGGAATCCCAGAAGTCATGGACTGCCCAGTCAGGGTTCTCCATGCCCACAGCTCCCATGCTTTTGATAAGAACACTGCAATACTTATTTCTATGCACGTGATAAAACACAAACCTGCTGTCAGCTACAATTTTTTTAACAGTTCTTTCAGGACATTACATCAGAAGATGAGGAGGTTGTTTAGCCAACCCATTCCCCACATTCAATATTCATAAATCCAGATTCTTTGCCTCCAGAGGTGACCCAGCTGTCACCATACCTCAGAGAGCAAGATAGCAGATATTTTTTTCCCTTTATGCTGATGTTTAATTTGGCAAACCATGTCTTGACACATTCTTTACAGTGACCTTCCTTTCTCCTGGCAAAAAATTGTGCACCTCATTGGCCAGTTGAATAATGAGGAAAGATTATCTCCTTTGTAGAAAGTCCTGCCGCCGGTGTCACAATATGAAGAGAAGATAATTTATAACTCCTTCTCTCCCTCCTCCTCTCATTTTGGCCCGGACACTAAGTCTTTTATATCAGATTTCAAGCCATTTTTCATTTTAGGAGCTAATCTGTTTGGTTACTGAAGTGGAATGACAGAACACACCTGTGATCAAAGGGGAAGGTAGGTGGAAAAACATCTCCCGAGTTCATGGACGTCCTACATCCACTACCCTGACCTTGTGACAGAGCCCTTCCTATAGGTTTGGTCAATGATTAGACATTTTACAGTTATTTTCAGAACAAAGGAACTACTGAGCAAGCCTGGCATGTGCTTTGTTCTTTATTAATTTAAACCGTCCCAAGTAACGACTTGAGAGAGGTTGAGTGTCTCTAAATAAATACACTAATAAAGGAATAAATTAATAAAACCCCTCCTGTATAAAGGAGCACATTCACAGAGGTAAAACCCAAAAATCACCACTCCTCAAAACACAGCAAGACCAACCCCTGCTACCCAAACCAACTGACTTCTCAGGACTCTGTTTAGAGTGAAGAAATCCCAGATTCAAGACTTGGCTTTAAACTCATGGAACGTTTTCAAGACCCAGATTAGGCTAATTCAGGGTTTTCCCCCAGGAGCAGTTTGAAGGATCTGTTTTGTGAGGAACAAAGAAAACCCAACTTGGAGTGCTGCAGGTTTTCCACAGAGATGGAACTTTTCTCACCCAGTCACTTGTAATGACCTTCACTTGCATCACCAGAGCATTGACACATGGTGGGATTGTAAAGCTTAGAAGACAAAGCTAAAGGCCACGATCCCAGCCCTGTGAGTGTCTCAGCAATCCAAAAAAGGGCCAAGACTGCTGGCATCACTCTTAAATGAACGTTTTTCCTTAAGGCTCATAGATTTTTAAGCCAATCTTAGGATATTTTTATCTTTTTTTTTTAAACTCAGTCCTCTACCTTGCCCAGGAAGCATACTCAGGTTGGGAAACTGAGGAAAAAAAATGGTGTAGAAGGAGGAATCACCTCCAAGGAGACTGTGAAGCACTTGGTTATCAGTTCATCTCGGGTACATGTTGCTGCATCTGTTCTCTAACACCCATGTCATGTTCCCCTTAACTTTTTACTGAATCAGAAGGAAATAATAGATGATGAAGAAAAAAAAGCCATCTCTCTCTCTCTGCTCATTTACTTTATTTGAAACAATAAATGATATGTGGTACTATCTTTGCTGGGGAGGTAACTAGGGGGGAGCAAAGGGTTATGTGAATTTAGCAAATGGGAGTAACTCACTAAATTCCTTCAAGGAGGACCAATGGGAAACAACCCAAACATACAAAACAACCACCACAGAAAGAAAAATGAGAAGTCTCCTTTTCCCCCCTCTCCATCCATCCCCATCAACTTATTTCCCATGGTCAAGTAATGTAAAAATCATGTAGAAAGCAAAGAATTTAGAAAACTGCCTCTAGATAAAAAACATTTGAATTTCTACATCGTTTTCCATCAGCTTTAATGAAACACATTCAAAACACAGAGTGTCTGTCCACAGGAAGCAGAAAAGAAGAAACACGTTGGTTTCTAAATGTTGATTTGCCTGCAAAATATAACCTTGCATTGTTTCAAGACACATTTTCGTGGCTTCATAGATAAAGGAACTATTTTTGCATCTTTTGTGAGAACTTTTTTTTCCCCCACTGCTCTGTGGGCCCCCATCCCTTTTTTCCCCCCTGAAGGGTGAACAATAAACCACATTCATCATTTTATCTGTATGAATATAAAAAACAGGTGTCAGGAATTCCAGAGATGTTCATTGTAAAGTCTTTATGCCACCTTTGTGAGCAGAAAATGTGATCTTCCACATGCCATTCTCTTCCAGTGGCATGAAACCTTCGCAACCAGGACAAAGCTGAACAAGATGAAAGCCAAATAAAATGGCATTGCCAGTAGTGCCAGAGGAATATTTCCTTCAAAACAGTGTGGAGGACACTAATATAGAGGCACCAGACAATATCAAAATTCCCATTTGATGCTGATCTGGTGTCTGATGATGTCCAACTGCCGTACAACTGATACTCTACCTCCAGATTCAGGATTAGATTCTGCCCCAGGAAACCCAGCAAGACTAGGGCAGGGATTGTCCCCCTGGACTCAGCACTGGGGAGGCCACACCTCAAATCCTGGGGTCAGGTTTGGGCCCCTCACTCCAAGAAGGAGCTTGAGGGGGTGGAGCTGGTCCAGAGATGGGAAATGAAGCTGGGGAAGGGTCTAGAGGCCAAGTGTGGGGAGGAGCAGCTGAGGGAGCTGGGGGTGCTGAGCCTGGAGCAAAGGAGGCTCAGGGGAGACCTTCTGGCTCTGCACAGCTCCTGACAGGAGCCTGGAGCCAGGGGGGGGTCGGGCTCTGCTCCCAAGGGACAAGGGACAGGACAAGAGGAAATGGCCTCAGGTTGTGTCAGGGGAGGTTTGGGCTGGACATTAAGAAAAATTTCTTGGCCAAAAGGGTTGTCCAGCCCTGGAACAGACTGCCCAAGGAAGCAGTGGTGTCCCCATCTCTGGAGGGATTTAAAAGCTGTGGAGATGTGGTGCTGAGGGACATGGTTCAGTCGTGTCTTGGTAGTGCTGGGTTAACAGTTGAACTCAATTATCTTAAAAAAGTCTTTTCCAGCCCAAACAACTTCTGTGATTCAGAGAAGTGTGAAGGTGGAAAACAAGACCTTTCATCTGTGGGTTTTTTTGTGAACTAGAAGAAATTATCTGAATATCCCCTTAGTGATAAGGTCAAAGCATTTTGGAGCCCATTTTTGTACAATTGCAGAGCTGTCTCTAAACCAGTTGCAGTTTATGTAAAAAGACACATTTGCATACCTTGGACATTAATCAAATTTCTTCCAAAAAATAAAGCAATTAATGAAAACAGAGATGTTTGAGGGGGAAACATTTTTGTTAACCCGTTTCTATTTTCACATGCTCTTCTTCTACCTAGTTTTAGCTAAAGCTTGAAAAAAGGACTATAATTCTTCTGACAATACCTCCACCTCAGTCAAAATTAAGAAGCTTCATCAAAACGCCTGAGAAATCCTGAACAGGAAAAAGAGCTGCACTCTTCCCAAATTTTTGTCACTCATCCCAAATTTTACTGTGGAAAAAAAATCCAGTTTATCCAACTCAAACTTCTCAGTAAGAGGTAAGCATCCAAACAAAACCGAAGAGCACAAAGATGGCAAACAAAGGAGGACTGCTCTAGAAGGGATGGCAGCCTCCTCACAGCAGCCTCACCTGTGCTCAACTTTTTCACCCAATTTCATGCAGTTTGAGTTAAACCCTCCCAGAAAAGGGCTGTTATTATCTTTTGCTTAAATGCTGGGCTTGGTTTTAACCAAAAAAAGGCATTTCCCAGCGATATGTTTTCAGGAGGAAAATTCCCAACAAGCTTTTCTCACAAGCAAGCCAATTTCCAGAGCAGAGATCTAGATTAAATAATCTGAAAGCACTTCCAAGAAACACATGTTTCTTCCACACAGATTTCCAAGTCTTGCCTCAGTTGCTCCTTCTTAATCTTCTACAGTTGTATTGCTTTGTTTTTTCTTAGAGGAGCTAGAATAAAATCATTATCTCTTTGGTACAAAAGGTCTGCAAAGGAAAGGCTACTGAATGGCACAAAGGATGACTTCCTGACAGCAAAACAAAGATAACAAAGCCTAAAAAAACACCCTGGAGCAGCTGTAAATGGAAAGACATGCAGCTTACCTCGTTTTGATGACAGAAAGAAGAAATATTCAGATTTCTGAAGCTAGCACTGTTCATAAGCACCGAAACTGTACAGCACTACCTGTAGAGAGATGTGAGCTTGCTCTGTTTGTACTCCCAAGCTGACAAGAAAACCAAAGCTGTGGTTAGCAGGGCACCAAGCCCAAGCTAATAAAGCTCAGCTGAGAAGCAGGGCATATTAGTTTAGGCTTTGTGCCATGCTGGTTGCTCCATGGCTTCCAGTCAGCTCAGAGCAAAGACAGAGCAAGCTCACATCTCCTTCTGAAAGATCACGTAGCCATTCGTTTAGATAAACATGAAAATATAACATAGGAGCTCTAAGTCTTCAGGGTTGGGGGCTCAGAGGAGTTGGAAATGTCTTTGCAGGTAAATGTGCTGAGCTCTGCTCCATCAGTGGAGCTTGTTCCTGGGTCACCAGGTGCTTCACCCCATCATATCCTGGTAGAAAACTACAAGTTCTGCAGCCAAAGGTGTGGAGTCAAGAAAATTCCAACAGGTTTCAGATATCTGTTTCACATAAGTGATCAGCTATTTGGGGTTTCTAAAATTTAAAAATCTGTAGAAATAAGAGAAATTAGCATTTTAAAGGCATTAGTGCTATCTCCTGAGGTCCTGGTGTGGTACCTTGAGCTGTGCTCATGCTCTGAAATGTTCTGGTGGTGTGATATGCTCATGACAAATTTACAGCTGACTTCTCTCCTCTGGTATTTTAAGGGAGAGGCCACTGCAGTGGAGATGAGGAGTGGGAACTGAGAAAACACCTGTCAACATTCACCCTTTGGAGGTCAATACCACTGGGCTGAAGCACTCAGCTCTAGTTTGAGAGTGATTAATATCCTGCTGTGTTTTTCATAGGAGTAGGAGCTGTCTGCAGAGCTGTTATGGCACTAAATCACAATTTTAAGTTGCTCCTGCCCTGCTAAAATCTTGTTAGGCTTCAGAAACTTTGTAAGAGAGAAGTTTGTGAAGCACAAGACAGGTGCAAGTTGGCATCAATATGCAAATTACTATTATCTGCTGTGGAAAACATGCTCCTTTAGCAATCAGGAAGCACAAGAGCCTTCACCCTTTTGTTCCAAAGCTAAATTAACAGCAAGGGATTAAAATCCAGTTCCTGCATCCCAATTTGATGGTGTAGCCCCACAACCCTCTGCCACAGACTCCTGTGCAAAGGCAAATTCACTGAGCTCCTTTTCTCCCATCAGTGAAGCTCAGAGCATAACCACACGAGTGTTCCCCATGCTTGGAGAAGTGTTAGGAGGAAAAAAATGTGTAGGCACAGACAAGGTGTTAGGGATTTATGTAATGAATTCTTGTCATGACCTGTGGATATAGCACAAGATTTAGAAACAATCTCAGAACAAATTCCTGAAGCCATTAACTGGCCAGCTCTTCACACCTCCCAAGTCCAGACCCCAAAACTAATTCCTAAACATCCAGTAACTTCCCTCTCTCCCTGGGGATTTAATTTTAGCATCGATTTCCATGCCTGCATGAGGATGACTGAGATCAATCTGTCTGATTCTCCCAAAACCCTTGGTAGGGAAGGGGTTCAGAGCTCTTAATTGGCATCAATCAGATGTCAAGAAAGATTTC
>NW_008595442.1:2881-3121 GCF_000691845.1 Merops nubicus | reverse complement strand
CCCCGTGCTGGTACCCTGCTCCAGAGCGTCCCCCCCCTGCTGGTACTCTGCTAGAGGGCATCCCCCCGTGCTGGTGTGCTGCTCCAGAGCATCTCCCTGGACTGGTGCTGTGCTCCATAGAATCCCCTCACGCTGGTGCCTTGCTCTAGAGCATCCCCCTGTGCTGGTACCCTGCTCCAGAGCATCCCCCGTGCTGGCACCCTGCTATAGAGCATCCCCCCATACTGGTCTCCCGCTCCA
>NW_008595442.1:2083-2734 GCF_000691845.1 Merops nubicus | reverse complement strand
CTCCAGAGCATCCCCCGTGCTGGTACCCTGCTCCAGAGCATCCCCCCGTGCTGGCACCCTGCTCCAGAGCATCCCCCGTGCTGGCACCCTGCTCCAGAGCATCTCCTGTGCTGGCACCCCGCTCCCACCCTGCCTGTCACTCCCTGCTCCCATGGAGACGATGTCCAGCTCCGGCACGGTTTGCCTGGGGAGATCCCTGTTATCTCAGCACATCCCAAGCTGGCTGAGGAAGAAAAGGCTGGAAGACAAGGGAGGAGGCTGCTGTCTCTCCTGGCTGGAAACCCTTTGCTTGCCAGATGGCAGGCTGTGGAAGGGAGGAGCCCAGGGACAGCAGGACCTGCTCTTCCCAGGGTGTGGGGTAACATCCAAACCCAGCCCAGCTTTGCTGCCTGAAAGCACAGTCCTCGAGGAGCCCAGGGAAAACCACACCAGCCTTTCTCATCACCCTCCTTGCAACACCCCAAGAGGCAGCAGCGCCCAGAGCAGCCCCTGGCCACCAGCCCCCTTCCCACCTCCCATAGGCACAGCGAGGGGGGGCAAAGCTGGCAGAGCCCACAGCACCCTCTGACCCATCCCCAGCTGGCGGGGGCAGCGAGGGCGCTGGGGGCTGGCGGGAACGACTCTGTCCCCCTCATGCTCCCAGCAGGACCC
>NW_008595442.1:1114-2020 GCF_000691845.1 Merops nubicus | reverse complement strand
TGTCCGGGAGGCAGGAGGCAAGGCGGGGGGCGGTGCTGGCAGCAGTGGGGGGGGCCAGGAGGTGTTGGCGTGGGCAGCCGAGCGTGCAGGACCTGGGAACCTCTTACTCCAGTAAAAGCAGAGGTTTTCTTCACCCACCACTGCCCCCCCCTCTCCCGGGGTCCCTGCAAGCCCACGTCTAACTGTGCCACCGTGGCCTGCCTGGAAGATGCTTCTGTTCCTCAGTTTCCCCAACTGGTGGAAATCTGTCCTGGAAGCAAAGTGCTGGGAAAGCTCTGGCCGTGGGAAGCAGTGGAGATGCAGAGGTGGCCAATGTCAGCCTGTGTCAGGAAAAACCTCCCCAACCCAGGGGACCCTCTCTCCCAGTCCCCAGTGCCTTGGCCACAGGTTCTCTGTGCAGGCAGCAGCAGGGGCTGCAGCTCCCAGGCTGCAGCTGCCCCCGGGGCTGCCCGATCCCACCAGGAACAAACCCCACCGGGAACAAACCTGGAGCTGGGCGCAGCCTCGGCCCCCCGAGCCTTGTGGGGGTCTGGGCTGTACCCCCGGAGCTGGGGTGGGGAAGGGTCCGAGCTGGACTCCCAGCTGGGTGGGAATCGAGGGCTGCTTAGGGGCCTGCGAGGGATTTGCACCAATTTTTGGCAGCAAGAGCTGAGTCCCCACCTCTGGGCTTGGGGCATCGCCTGTTCCCCAGCTGCTGGCTCCTGCCTGGGGCTTCGAGGGGGTGGTAGGGAAGCAAATCAGGTCTCAGCACACTTTTGAAGGGTTTTTATTTCTTCACAAAACAAACCCAAACACATTTAAGAAAAATAATGGGGGAGGAAAAAACCCCAACCAAGGGATATGCACAGTCTATTATTAACAAAAGAATTGCACGAGTAGAGGAGTGAGTGCGGCAGGGGGGGCAGC
>NW_008595442.1:0-1083 GCF_000691845.1 Merops nubicus | reverse complement strand
TGCACCAGCCCTTCCCAACCTGGCACCCCATCCACGGAAACATGAAGATCATCTTGCTGGTGTCCCCTTGGAAGCCTGAACTGGCTGCTGGCGAAGGCAGCTGGTGCTGCAGGCTGGGTCCTTCCACCTGAGCTGGGAGGGAAACGGCCCTTACCCCAGTGACCCAGCTCCGGGGAGGCACCGGGCTCCTCAGCTCTGCTCTGCCACCCTCCCCTCGTGCTGAGCAGGGATTTGGGGTCTCCCCGATGTTTTTCCATCTGCTCCTGCCCTGCCTCCCAGCTCCCTGCCTGCTTCAGACACCTCGGAGCACAGAGCATTGTGGAGCTCCTGGGAATGAGCAGCCAGAGCTGGCCAGGAGCTGGTCGGGACCACGCAGGATGGAGAAGGATGGGGAGGCTGCAGGGAACCCAGTCCTCCCCTGCTCCCCGCGGGGGTTTTTGGGCAGGGACTGGTTGTGCCCAAACCCCCAGGGAAAAGAAACCTCAGCGGAGGTCTCCGCACACCCAGCGGTGTTTGCAGAAGAACCAGGAGGTGCAGTGGGCATCAGGAGGGAACACTGGGCACCCAGGCAGCGGGACAGGGCTGCAGATGGTGAGGGGTTTCTGCTGTGTGGAAACTGGTGAGGGTTTGGTATTTCTGCTGCCAAAATGGCAAGAAAAAAAATGGGGTTTGAATTGCTGGGGGGTTGCAAAGTAAATTGCAGAGCAGCAGGAACCCACTGCAGAGCTGCTGGAACAGCCTGGGCTGATTTCAGCCCCCTTCTTCCATCTTCTGAGTATAATCTAACGTCATTTTCACAGCAGAAAATCCATTTTTCTCTCCTCATCTCCTAAATGAAATGGCTGAAACCAACCGGATTTCACACCAAAAACGGTTTTGTTTTTCCAAGGGGCAGTTGAGGGGGGTGGAAAAGCTTCAGCTGGTGTTTTTGGAGCTGAGGAAAGTCCCCTCTTCACTCATCTCTCCCCATCCCCAGAGGCCAGACACGCCTGGGGGGCTCAACCCGTGCCCCTGCGCAGGGAGTGGGGAAACTGAGGCAGAGAATGAGCCTCCCCGTGGGCACTGCCAGCAGCTCCCTCCCCA
>NW_008595441.1:0-8548 GCF_000691845.1 Merops nubicus | reverse complement strand
GGAGACCAAGCCAAGTGCACCAGAAAAGGCCAAAGGTGCAGTTCCTGCTACCACCTGCCATTCCAAAGGGTGATCCTTCAGGACTGCAGTTTGCCATGGAGGAGTGGTGCTTGGAAAGTACAATCCCAACACTTTGGTTTTGACTGTTTGAGCTGTGTTCCTTCCTGCCTTCTAACTCTCTGCTCTGAGAAAGGGCAGAGTCTTCTCCCTGCATATGTCTCCTCATTCCTTTATTCAAAGTTGGAAAGTTGCAGAAAGGAGAAAACACAACAGAAAAAACCCTTCCACGGGCAGGTGTCTACCTTGTTACCCCTTTGTTAGCACTGAACACAGACAAAGATTTAATGTAGCAGCATAACTGAACTAAACCTGGTGTTTTCTGCCTAGAGAGCGAGAAAATTTGAGCCCAAGTGTGGGGAGGAGCAGCTGACAGAGAGTGAGAAAATTTGAGCCCAAGTGTGGTGAGGAGCAGCTGAGGGAGCTGGGGGTGCTGAGCCTGGAGCAAAGGAGGCTCAGGGGAGACCTTCTGGCTCTGCACAGCTCCTGACAGGAGCCTGGAGCCAGGGGGGGGTCGGGCTCTGCTCCCGAGGAACAAGGGACAGGACAAGAGGAAACAGCCTCAAGTTGCCCCAGGGGAGGTTGAGGTTGTCCCTGAGGAACAATTTCTTGCCCTGGAGGGTTGCCCAGGGCTGTGCCAGGCTGCCCAGGGCAGTGGTGGAGTCCCCACCCCTGGAGGGGTTTCCAAGCCGTGGTGATGTCCTGAGGGAGATGGTTTAGCAGTGGACTTGGTAGAGTTGGATAATGGTTGGACTTGATGATCTTTAAGATCTTTTCCAATCTAAGCAATTCTATGATTCTAAAATTTAAGGGGAATTTTTTAAGATGAAATAACTAATTTTGCAAACTGTTAAGCTAAAGAAACATCCCATCTTAAAATAAAGTCAGCTTTCCTCACCACGTCTCCTCCCCAAGGTGTTCCAGCCCCCTTGGATGCTCAGAGTCAGTTTGAGTTTACAGCCACCTGCAATGAATACACCTTCATTTTATAAGGTCCATGATTCTTCATTTTATAAGGTCCATGATTTTTATTGATGCCTGTTGTAAAATAAGTGCTGAACTTGTAGCTCTTTGTAGAATTCCTGCTTTAAACTCTGCCTCCAAATGCTCTGTGACTTGCCACCAGGGTGACGTGGACTTCAGCCTGTCCACGTGGGGTTTTACCTCTGAAATGCCCTTAAAAGGCTGCCTTAAAGCAAGAAATAGCTGCAAATCTCTAAATGTGACAGATCAGGCAACGTAAGAGAGAAAAAAGCAGCTTCATTCTTCTGTTTGGATAGAAACTAGCAGCAGGAAAGCATTTGCTGGTGTTGTGTGATTGGTGCTGATAACCCCAGCCCATGGAAGGTGCCAAATCAACACACGTTCCCTATAGAAACATTTCTGTGTGGTTAACCAGGTTAAACCACTCTGCTTTTATTTTATTACCTCATTAGCAATCAAAACCTCCATCGCTGAGGGCTCGGAGTCGACGTGGTTCCACGGACAGCCCTTGAAATTTGCCAGAATCCCCTGGACTCCACTAATTCTAATTGAAGCTGGCACAGATCTGCAAGGCAGGCAGCGAGAAAGCTGCGCCCAGTCCTGGAGCATGGCAGAGCAGAATGTGAAATGCTTATTATGTGAGATTATTTAATCAGATTTAACCATTTTAGGGCAAAGATAATTTGGCTAGGGAGCTAAAAAATGGGTCCATGTGGTGACGTGCATTACCCTACAAATGAGCATGAGATGCAAGTGCAGCAGACCTTGTCTGGTGCTCATGGAAATGATCACTTGAGTCCTCTCAGTCTTTAGTTTTCTATGAAATTAAAGCAAATTTTGTCCATGTGAGCTTGTCTTGGTCATTGGCTGACTTTGCAGACAGGAGTAGACCCCAACTGTTGTCCCCACTCCTTCTCCACTCCCCTACTTGGTCTTTGTCTCCAGTTCAGCAAGGACTTTTTCACTGAAAGGGATGTCAGGTATTGGAAGATGCTGCCCAGGGAGGTGGTGGAGTCACCATCCCTGGAGGTGTTTAAAAGCTGTGTAGATGTGGTGCTTGGGGATTTGGCTTTGAGGAGGATTTAGGGTTAATGGTTGGACCCAATTATCTTAAAGTTCTTTTCCAACCAAGGTGCTTCTGTGTTTCTGTGATAGGTTTGATATGATAGACTCTCCCAGGGGCCCTCCTCCCTTCCTCCAGTGGATGATGCTGATTGCTCACAGCTTGTTTGTGTCATGAGTGCCCTGATTCTGTTTTCTGCTTTCAGAGATCTACGATTCAACCACATCAAGGAGATACAACCTGGAGCCTTCAGGAGGCTGAAGAACCTCAACACACTGTAAGTTCCACCCAGTGACTCCACAGTGAGGATGTCCCTTTATTACTGGTATTGGTACTATCTCCCCATAATGTCTTCAAGGATGCCTTTGGTCTCTTAGTTATTTCAGCCAAGTTGTGCCTGGCCAGTTAAAGCTTTAAAATTCCCTCTGCTCCACCCTGGATCATGTTTCTGTCCTTCACATGTGGCTGTGAAGCTGAGGCTTTGGAGATAGATAGGAGGACACCTGCACCACGTAGCTAAGAAGTTGAAAACCTGGTCTGGTGTGAGTGTCCCTGCCCATGGCAGGAGGGTTGGAACTAGATGATCTTTAAGGTCCTTTTCAACCCAAGCTGTTCCTTGGTTCTCTGATTTGAGCTAACAGCTCCAAGATTTCCAGGTCCAAGCTCAAATCTCTCTGTGGGGCAAAGCAGCTAGCTTGGGAACCCACACTGCACAGCAGGCATGCTCAGATGTCCTGGCTTCTTTACATTCATGGTCCTAAGTGGCAGTGGAAAGTCCAGATCAGTTTTTTTCTGTCTGACCTTGAAAGATGTGAAGTCCCCAATCCTGTAAAGATTACACTGCTGGAAGAAGGGAGAGCTGGGCAACAAGGCATCCAGTCAATTGTAAGAAGTTGTAGGAAGAGTGGGAATACAGCAGGGCTTGATCCCAGAGCCCTGCTCCATAGCCATCTTCTGAAAATGAGTATTTGCTAAGGAGTGTTCCATGAGTTTGGGTGGGATTGGCCAAACCCTGGCTGCAGGAAGCTTCAAAGCACCCTGGTCATGGCCCAGGCCCCTGCTCATAGGACAGATGGTCAATGAGTAAACTGGTAGAGAACTTTATTGCAAATGATGCTGCTCATCCAGAGCAGAACAGTCCCTGATAGTCTCTCAACCATCACCACGAGGTACTTGACCCAAAATAATAGAGAGCAAGGATATTTTGGGTGGATTTCTGTCAGCTGAGATAGGGTCGGGTGGGGTGATAAACGTGCCTGAAGGATCTGGAGTGAAAACAGAGTCTGAGTTCATGGGGTTTTACCTTACAACCAGGCACTGCTGAGGCATCTTGATCTCCAGCCCTGCAGCTCTCCTGAGCTGAGGAACCAACCCCTTCCAAGCGACGTCACCTCTGTGACATCTGCAGACAGATGTTTGGCAGGCAGATGTTTGGCAGGCAGCTCGTCGGGGCCGCCAGGAGAGATTCAGCCAAACCCTGGGGAGATGAAGGATGCTGGCAGGCCTTCACTTGGAGACATGCTCCACCCAACCTGCAGAGCTTTGCAAGAGGTCCTGGTTCCTGCCTCGGTCTAGGCAGGTCCTTGACATCTGCAAGGCTTCTGCTGCTTTATTTCTGGGTCCTGCCACTCTGTTTAAAGCTAGATGTGTGTCAGCAGCCTGGCTGAGGTGGGAAGTCCAGGCTCTCTGTAGTACCTCTTTAGGCTTCATGAATTTGGCCAATTCTTTTTGCTTTGTGTCTTCACACCCTCCTGGCCAGGGATCTCAAAAACAGCAAGCCCATGAGACCTCAAGAACAGCAAGTCCATGAGACCTCAAGAACAACAAGTCCATGAGATATTAAAGGCAACTAGGGATGAGTGTAGCCCCAAACGTCCCTAATTTGGTGATTATGGAAGTTGTGGCAGTGAGGGGAGTGTGTTCTGCACACACTGTGGTCAGGCTCTCCCACTTTCCCTAAAGACTTGTCCTAGGGTCATCAACAGAGCTGGAATCCTGGACTAGGTGAAGCTACACTGACAAAATACTCCATTTTTCTAGCTAAATTCTGAAAATCTGCTGGTTTTGCAAAGGAAACCTTTCCAGTTAGCTAGTCCTTCCTAGGCTGGGTTGTGTTCCCTGGTCTGGCCAGCAGACTGGAACCATCAGCTATTCTCACACTCATAGCAGTTAACTAACTCCCACAGATGAGGAGCTTGATAACTGACTGGGAGAGCATCAGACCTCACACTCCTAAAGCAAATTTCTCTCCAGGAACTTTGAGTTGTCCAATTCCCACATCAAAACTGACAAGAGCTGAAGAATTTGCTGATGATTTGTAGATGGTAAACTTTTGCCTGAGGACTCGTACAGGTCTTCAAGTGATAAAAAGTCCTTTAAAATCCCAGAGAGACTTGCTGGAAAAGTTTGGCCAGAATTTTTGAAGTGAGAGGTTTGGAGGACAGAGTAGCTCAGGTTCATGTGCAGAGCTCTGAGCTTGCAGCTTTCTGCCATGGGACTTAGATGTTCCTTAAGCAAACAAATGCTTCCCTACAATGCTGTGGCCTGGCAGGGGAAGGGCAGCAGATTCTGGTGAAGCCTCTGTTCTCCATCTCCTTTTGGGCAGGGTGGCTGTGCTATATCCAAATTTGACAGCTTGTAAACCACCCTGATAAGGAAACCTTTGTAGCCTGCGTGGGATGGGGGGAGGACAGAAGAGCAGCCTGCTGTGATGTCCAGTGGGGCTTTCAACAGTTCAAACCTTCCCCTGGCTCTCTTCTCTTCTCTCCCTGGTGGGGGAGGTTTGATAAATCACAGAGCACTACTTGAAAATTAAAAGCAGGAGCCCTGTTGGTCTGTGGAAGAGAGATAGAGGCGTTGTTCCTGGCTGGGGGCTCCTGGTCCAGCACCACAGGTAATAAGCAGTTCTCCTAAATGCTGCCCCACTGGGACCTTGCTCGTTGGCTGGCTGCAGTGCTGTGTGCATTGCAGAAGTCCTCTTGGCCTGAAGGTCTTAGAGATGTAAGGTTTTCTTCTTCCTTCCTATTGCCTCTCCTCAGTTCCTGTGCAGATGTTGGTGTCAGGATCTCCTTCGTGTATTTTTAAACTTCTGATATGTCCCCTTGGTTAAAAAACTAGGGCAGGAGGGAGATGGAGGAGAAAAAACTCCTGCATGCCATCCAGCCAACACCCACAGCTCCTCAACAGCTGCTCTGCTTGAGTTTGCCAACACTGGCTGTGTCACTTCACCCAACGTGAGCTCAGAGCAGGTGGTGCCAGGACATTTCCAGCCTGTGCTGAGGCACACGTTCTCATTGCTTTCCAGTCTTTGCTCCTTGAGGTCATCTTTGGGTGGGGATGGATGAGGACACCCCTGCCTGACTGTCCCCTTACGTGCCCCCACAGGAGGTCAGCCTCTTGCCACGTTGACCCAGCTGGTCCATTGCTCATCAAACCAAGACCATCACAGCCAAATAGTTGCTGGTACTTGGGTCTCTCCAGCATCACCTGTAGAAAGGTCCAACCCTGGGAGCCAAGCAGCATTTCTGAGCTTCCCCAGTATGTAGTTTGTTCTGCAGCTCTCCTGGGGATCCTCCTTGTAAAGAGGGGCAGGGGAAATGACAGAGTACCACAGAGGCTCTGTCTTGAACCCTCCAGTAGCTCTGGAGAGAAGGTGTTCCTGCCAGCAAGGAGAGGATGTCAGAGCCTGCCTGGATCTCAGAATAAACATTTCCCCCTCAGATATGTTCCAGATCATTCTGTCAACAAGGGAGAACACGTGGCTGGATGTGAAACTTAATTTCTCCCCCCTTAAATACCCTGTGTGATGATTTCTGTTCCTGGGGGGAGGAAAAAGCATAGCTGCTATCTCACAACGACCCCAGCATGTGGCTTGGTGAATGAAAAGAAGGAGTACAGGGTTTGAGTCTGAATTCTGCACCCTCACATCGTTTAGTGCATTATTCCAAACAGAAAATGATTAATTAATGCAATTTAAGCCCGTGCTTGGCAACCCCGAGAGAGGGTGGGGAAGGAGAAGGGGAGGGGCAGTCAGGACATAAAACCTAAAGGAAATTGAATGTAAAATGTTCTCTTTGTGAACCTGGGCCAGATCTCGTGGTGCTTGTATAGCTCAAACCTCCCAGAAGAATTTTATTAGGCATAAAACTTGTATGTTGGGAGTCCACTACTCATCTGGAGCCCGATTCACTTCTGATAAGCTCCAGGAAACGTGCTTCTGATACTTTTAATTTAGCTTGCTTTGCAGAAGAAGACACTTAAAACATGCAGCCACCAGGGTCTTTCCAGCTTCTGTCTGGCAGATGTGGTTAGCAGCAGATCTCAGCGTGCAGGCAGGGATTTGGGTGGGTTGCCCAGGAGTGGAGGAGCAGGCAGCTCTGCACGAGCCATCCGAAGTCCTTCTAGGAGCCAGCCGTGCTCTTGTCTGAGGGTTTCTCTGAAAGCAGCAGTGTTGGAACACGTGGACTGTGGTGGACTTCATCAATTATCTCACTTCTGAGTTTTTTTCCAGGACGTGACCTCCGATTCCAACGGGGAATCCTGAGACAGGAAGCAGAGGTGGCTCCTTCCACATGCTTCTCAGCTTTTAATTGGGCAATGAGCAGATTTTTAAGTATCAGACGATGAGATAAGAGGCCTGTGTGCTGCATGCCAGCTGAGCTTCCAGATTTTGTCATGTTTGGCTTGGATCACTGATTACACCCCCAAATAGCCAAGGCAACAAAACAGACGAGCTGAATGCTTTCAAAGGGCACCAAAACGCAGTCAGATGACGTGTTGCAATCTGAGATCTCCCCTGGGCTCCAGTCCTGATCCCAACTCCTTGCATGGAAGACAAAGGGTCAGTGAAGGAGTCCAGACAGACCATCGTGGTGCGTGGGGTGAGCCTGCCTCCAGGACCTGCTCACAGCATCACAGAGTGTTAGGGGTTGGAAGGGGCCTCCAGAGATCATGGAGTCCAACCCCCAATGCTGGGGCCAGGTGCTTGTGTCCATGGGAATGGTGCTGGAGCTGGCACCCATCTGTCAGCCCATCCAGCATCCTCAGAAGTGGGGCCAAGGCTCAGATAAGAGAGAACAAGCTGCCTTCCTTCTCCCCTGGCTGGAGATGAAAGCGTGCAGGGCTGGTGCCTCTGTTGTCTTTGTCCTCTGGGTAAATAGACAACAGCCCTCTCCTGTGCTGCTCTCAAGCAGTCACTTCCAGTCCTTGGGTGTTCAGCCATCAAATAAACCTTTGGGTTGGTGTTCAGGGGCTGTATTTCCACTCAGCACGTCTGGCTGTCAAAGCAGGGTCGTGTGTTCCAAGGGCCTGACATCAGTTTTTGCATCCTTAGGAGTGAAATGGGGTTGTTTGACCTCAGCCATGTGTCTGGAGCTGTTGCTTCCAGCTGTGCAGAAACTTTCCAGCAACCTTCTGCCTTAGCCTCCTTCAGGCTGCTGCTCCACAGCCCTGGCAACGTGGAGGTTGGTCGTGGCTTCACAAGACTGGTAGGGGTTGGGAAGGGACCTCTGGAGATCTTCTCCTCCAGCAGGGTGCCCAGGATCACATCAAATCAATGATACTGAAGTTTTATTCTCCAACCCACCTCACTCTGACTTCCCAAAGTTTCTCTGCACTCAAATTTCTCACATGCTTTTAATGGAACTCTCCACCTGAGCACAAGCTGGTGTGACTCGGGTGCCTGGCAGGAATTTATGAAGCTGCCATAACTTGTCTGTGTTTCTCATATCTTTTATCTTGGCACCCCTGAGGTGTTTGATTTCATCTTCCTCTTTTTTTCCCACATACCATCTTCCACTTCATCTCTTCCTCTTTCCTGTCCATGCACAAACTGCTCTTCCCAGGAAGAGACCTTTGCCTGTAGTGCCAAGAGCTGGCTGATGCACCATCTACCCTATTTTCTCCAGCAAAGCAGGGCAGAAGAATGGGTTTCCCTGCTGGAATTGCTGTCTTCTCACCTGCTGTCTGGTGGCAGATCACTTCTGAGGAGCACAACTGGCAGAGGGGAGCCTGTGAAACAGAAAATACACATCCAATGCACGTGTTGATGACCCAAGGTTGTAAGGTCTGGCTGCTTGCAGGGGGGACAGCAGTTTCTCCTACAACACTAGAAGAACAGACCTTTGCAGGACACAGGCTCAGCTCTGCTCTCCTTCTCCAGCTGGGAGTTTTATACTTGGGTGTAGCTGGTGGAGCCCTTGCCCTCAGAACAAAGCATCACTCTTTTATAGCACCTACAGCTCTGCTCTGACCTGGGTTTGGACTCTGAAATAACCCTGGCTCTGCACAGCCCTGCTCACCCCTTGCTCAGCACAACCATGAGCCTTCAAAACCTGGTGTGGTTGTACAAGGGTGGCAGCAACTACTTAATTCCTCCCTCCTTCTGCCTGTCTCCCTTCCCGTCATCCCTTTCCTGGCTAAAATTGCAACTTTGGGGTGAAAACC
>NW_008595440.1:115582-154841 GCF_000691845.1 Merops nubicus | reverse complement strand
CCCCCCAATACTGTATAGCCTTGGGAAAGTTTGCAGCATGGGGAATAATGATTACTGAGCTGTTGCCTCATTGACCTAAACGTTTGTATTCCTTTCTTGCCTTTTCAGTTTTTATCCAAATCCATAAGTTTACAAGGCAAGGACAGTACCTGACTTCAGAAGTGAGTATTCTGTGAGGGATATAAATCTCCAGGCTTCAGGGCATAAGCCAGCCTGTAATGCTAAACAAGAGAAACTTAGCTTCCAGGCAGATTATCTCCAAACTGCCAGCTGTAGTGTTTCTTTGTCTGGAGCAGCTGGTACTGACCACTCTTGGAGATAGGCGAGATGGATCACTGGTTTGATCCAGTATGGCAATTCCCAGGTTCTTCTGCAGTGCCAATTATATTACTGGCAGTTAATATCAATAATAAGATTACTGGAAGGAATTTAACTAATGAGATCAAATAAAGAACCAAAATTTGGTGGGAAAGGAAAAGTCCATCTTATTGCCAGATGTCCAAAACATACTGAGTCAAAGGAGGTTGTGGTTTTTTTTATCCTCCACACTAATTTTAAATGCAGCTTTTCAAAGTTTCTACTTTTGGAGCCTTCTAACAAAATTTTAGTGAGATTCGTGGTTGCATAAAATAAAGCTTGAGAAGGAGTGTGGCATATAATTAATGGAAGTGAGGGAAAAGTGGGAGGAAGGAGTAGAAAGTTTGTGAAAGTTTGCAGGGTGGAAGTGTTCAGGATGGGAAGTGATGGATAAAATGGAATTACATAAGAAGCCACAAATGGTGAGGCAGGAGAAAGAGGAAACCTTGCTGCACCGTCCTCAGAGTACATTACACGGTGTCTTTCCCAACAACAGTCTGAAAATCAAAATCATGCCTACGATTAGCAGCCAACATCTGAAAGCTGCAAAACACTGAACTCCCTCTGATAGGAAAGGACATTCAAAGGCTGTGAGTACTAGAAAGATTTAAGCTTTCATTACAGGCAGTGGCTTTTACTTTGCTTCACTTTCCCAATGAATTCTGTTGGTGGAAAGGATAGGGAGTCCTGACTCTGCTGGAGCTGCATTAGTCTGTAGGTTAGAGTACTGTGATCCCAGATGGCTGAAGCAACGCCAGCTGGTAGCACTTGGACAAAGAGTTCAGTCTGATGAAACACAGCCTGACAGCTGGTATCAGATGCTGGAGAACTGTAAGTTTCAGTGAATGTGTTGCTATTGGAGTCATGACAGAAATTTCAAGGGAGGGAAAAAAAAAACCCCACACACAATTAAATTTGAGAGATATTAGTAGAGGTTCTCGTCTGCATTGAAAGGAGAGCTCAGCCGTGCTTTGCTGATGTTGCCAGCTGAGGACTTGGCCTGAAGGTCCTAAAAGCCTGTTTACACTAGCAAATAGTAGGAATTAGTATGCTTTCTTGTTCAGAGGAACCACTGGCAGGTTCCAAAAACAAGCCTAGACTTGAGGCCATTACCTTGTTTGCTAAATGCTGGATCCAATTGCATTACAGTATTTTGGCAATGGTCCCTTACTTGCTTTCAGTTATAGTGCTGAAGAGACATGAAGTCAGGATTCAAACTTCATAAGGATTTACAAATTAAACCCCAACATTTTTGACTGCACCTAAAAATAAACCAGAAGAGCAGGGAGCCATATAACAAAGGGAGTCCACTGCATGGGGATGAAGCTGCATTTTGTGGCAGCCAAAGGTTGGGTGTCCATCAGAAGTAGACTTGAGTAAACTGCATTGTGGGTAATGAAACCCAGGGAGGTTGTGGACTCTCCTTCCTTGGAGACTTTTAAGACCTGTCTGGATGCGTTCCTGTATGACCTGCCCTAGACTAGATGGTCCTGCTCTGGCAGGGGGGTTGGACTCGATAATCTCTGGAGGTCTCTTCCAACCCCTAAAATTCTGTGATTCTGTGAAACTTAGACATGCCTGTGAGACAAATGGCAACTCTGAAAGAAAAGTCTCTTGGCTAAGCATAGGTGGAAAGACAACCTCACCTCACATTTGACTGCCACTGTGGCCTGATGAAGTGCTGGGGTTTGAACCCCAAGCCCCAAATTAAGGTTGACATATGAGTGATCCCCACAGCCCTTTATAAAGAGGTGATGAGTTTGCCTTATAGCTTCCCCCCAGGGTGCGGCCGGCCCTGCAGGGAGAGCCAGAAGGGAAATGAGCCCCAGGGGTCCCGCATTGAGTTGACAAAGGTCAGGTGTCTGCTTGGGGATAAAAGCTGGGACCACTTGCAGGGAGTCAGGAGTGTCTGTCTGTGGAGTGCACTCCACAGAGCTTCCTGGTTCAGGGCAGACCTCCTGACTCTCCCTGGAGCTGGGCCCTGGTCTGTTTAGACCTTTGTGAATGCAGGCTGATCGGGTGAGAGTCACCATGTGGGCACCTTTCTCTTATGTGTTTAACTTGCTGGTCTGGCTGTTTCCCATGCCAACTATGGGCAACCTCGGGTCTCTGTTTGTGCCACCTGTTGTGGGCCGAGTTACGCCCTTGTGGGATCATTGGGGGTGGCATCAATCATGTCCAAGCTGGTTGACCTGTTTGTACCCCCAGCGGTCATTCATATCATAACATTTTTGTCTACAATACAGTCTGTGTATTGGTTCATCTTTTTGCTGGCTGGATTATTCTTGTTGGGCCTGGTTATTGGCAGAACACCTGACCAACAGCACTTAGGGAGGAATCCAAGGTACCCTTTGTTGACTTTCTTTACCCATCTGGGTCAGTAGTTTCTGGGTGCTTCACACTTAGACGTCCCCACCCCAGTGCCAATATTTCTGATTTTTAGAGATATCTTCAAAGACTTTCTGTTTTCTCTAAGCAGCCTACTGTACATTTAATCATATTGCATATTCAGAACTGTGGGGATGGGATTCTTCCAACCATATTTTTTTGCATTCTAAATATTAGGCACCAAGTCTAAGCTAATCATCTGGGCTTTCTTGATAGCTAGCAGAGAGTTTAAAACATAGTTGGGATGGGTAATATAAATTGTCATTGACAGATGCGAATTGCTCTCCTTTTTTTAGTGTAAATGACATTCCCAGAGCAGATGTTGTTCTCATTTGTTTAATTGAAATCTGGGCAGGTCAGTTCCACTGTGTTTGAGATTTTAAGACATATCCATCTTAGCATGTTTTTTAAGCTAGGTTAGGTGTGTTCCCATTTGTCACGTAATTGTGGTGACTCCTGTTTGCCAATAGCCGAGCCTTTGCCTGCCTTGTAGGAAAACCAGCATCTTAGGAGTGAGAATCCGGTGGCACTTCTGAGCCCTGAGATATCTATGTCCTTTTGTGGATTTATCTCTAAATACCAAACAAACAGGGCCTAAGGAAACCTTAGAGATTAAAAGGCTGGATGAAAAGGGAATCATAAAAATGGATATCCATGCTGGTGCACCAGGCACCTCCTTAACACACATGATGGTCTTAAGTATAAACACAGTAACAAAACTTTAAAAAAAGAGTCTAGTGGGTTAACCTTGGCCAAGGGATAGACACCCATCCAGCTACTCTGACACTGTCCCTCCTCAACAGGAGGAGAAAACAGGGTAAGAAAACACTTCAGTCTAATACAGGCCAGTGGATCAATTAACAATTGCCATAATGGGCGAAACAGACTCAGCTTGGGTAAAAATAATTTATTGCCAATTAAAATAGATTCAGGTAGCAATAAACAAAAGGAAGCATTGAAACAACACCTTTGCTTTCCTCTTTCTCAGTTTAAGTCCAGACTCCTCCCCCTTTTCTCAGGGCACAGGGTGGGGGGAGTTAGAGTCAGTATACAGTGCTCAGTGCTTCCTCTCTGCTGCGCTTTCCTTCTCCCACCTTTCCCCTGCTCCTGTTTAGGTGTTCCCTATGGACTGCAGTCCTTCAGACTTTCTGCCCCACCATGGTCCACCCTGCACTGCAGGGAAATATCTGCCTTGGACCTCCTCCCCCTGGGCACTGACACCCAGTACAGTAAGCATGAATGGAAAGACCTTCCACCTATTAACTGTAAACATGCTTCTCTTTAGCTGTTTGGTTTT
Source organism: Merops nubicus (assembly GCF_000691845.1). NCBI lineage: Eukaryota > Metazoa > Chordata > Aves > Coraciiformes > Meropidae > Merops > Merops nubicus. The sequence goes on along the minus strand of NW_008595440.1, from coordinate 150,799 downwards.
CAAAATTTCCTTTTCTAAAGTTTGGGTTTCTTGGTTTGTTTGGTTGGTTAGCTGGGTTTGGGTTTTTTTGTTTTTTTTTTTTTTTTTTTTCTAATTCATTCTTTCTCTGCTTTTTCTTCTTTTCCATTTGGCCTCGAAAGTAAAATGTGGAAGAAAAGCGGCACACCACAAAATGAGAAAAAAAACAGGCAACATAAAAATTAAAGCCTTCAAAAGCAAAGCATTTTGTTTTAAAATTTTGCCTTAAAAAATAAAAGTTGAACTTTTCTCAGAAAGGCTTCTGTATTCCAAAGGTTGTTTTCAATGTGTTTTTATAAAGAAGCAAGAAAACCAGCCTTACAAAACAAAATAAAGGATGATACTGGGGAACCTTTTATCTCCTTCTTTAAGAGTGTCGTCAGACCAAAAGGGCAATCTCATTCTTCTTCCAGAGCTCTAAGGACAAGGATGCTTTAATTTTCCTTGATGGCAACTAAAAGCAATGAGATAATATCCAAGAGTCAATCTTAGAAAAGCAACAGCAAAATGTTTGCTCTCTTTCCAATCTATATTTCATAATTACTCAGAATTATTCTAAGTCAATAATCAATGCCATTTATTCCAGTGAAAATTATTTAATAGCTTAGGGCCATAAGTCATAAATCATTCAATAAGTTGCATGTATTTCGTCTTTCCCCTGTCCCTCTCACTGTTTGTCACATACACCTGCTGTGTAATGTTTCAAATTAAAAGGAGAAATTGAGAGCAGGAAGTATGTTACCTGCACATCAGTTTATTAAAATCCTCATTTTCCCTGGTGCTTTTAAATGCTATCTTAACAGGCATAATTTTAGTTCACTTAAAGAAATTAAATATTTATTACTTTAATCAAAGAGTGGTTTTATTAAGCTGAATTTTCCTTATTTTTCACCTTTTTTTCCTCTAGTGAAAAATGTTTATTTCTTTTTTTTTTTTTTTAATTATTTTATTTTTCAATTTTTGCTAATCACTATATGGAAACCATTGTATTACATGACCCAACTTTATTGAAGCCCAGCTGAAAAAGCAGTAACAAGAAATGAAGCCCTAACACTGCAAATCCTCGCTTAACAGAACTCTTTTATTCAGTGCAATTAAAAAAGCCATCGTTTTTCTTACCACTGCTTGGCGATGGGCATCAAGCTGCCACTTGGAGAGAAGCCAACAGCACGCACCATTGACTACCCTTCCAGCAGACGCACAATTTAGCAAAGTACAGGACTGAATGTTGTGAAAATGGAAGCAAAAGCTGAGCAAACAGAGACACCAACATTCACCTTTTGCATTGCTACAGTCCTTTGCATTGAAGGATGGGAAGGACCCCCAGATCTGCCTGGGAAGGGGATAGGGAGTATGGCACTTTGGAAGTGGAATATCAGAGAAAAGAGCAGAATGCAAGCAGCAGCAGGAAATTCAGCTTCAGGAGATTTATGAACAGTGGTGTCCAGGAACCCAGTGAGGAGCCTCCAGAACTGAGGAGCTGTGCTAGGAGAAGCTTATTCCTTCCCTCTTCCCCAGCATGGGCACGCTGGGCAGGTGCTAGGACATTCTGATGTCTCGGCTTGATTTATTTATTTGATGAAAAATAATGAAAGGGATGATCCTCAAGAGTCCTTGGAGATTCTATTAACTCTGCAAATGGAGCATATTGATAAGTTGGTGATTATTCTGAAATCAACTAGAGAAAGTGAAAGGAAAAATGCTTGTAGGAAGGACATGTTTAATATTCAGAGATTTTAAAGTGTAGGTAATATTTCAAGTGTATCAAAATACAGTAAAAAGACCAGGGGTTAATTATACTGGCATGATAGTTGGAACCACATTATAATTCTCTTGGAAAGCACTATGGAGCATATGGAGTGAATGAGAGGCCTATGTGTGCATAATAAGTTCTGTATGGGGATAAGGTGAAGGAGCGAGAGCTCTCTTGTGTGTAAGAGGCACTACATAAGGGGCAGAAAATGATTTAAATACTTGATGGACTAACTTTGTATGTAGCAGCCTGTTCAAGATGCCTTATCCTTTAAGCAGCAACATACACAAATTCCCTCACTGTCACAATTCTTCTTTATTTCACACAACACAAACTTTCCCGAATAGTTTGCAAAGCACATGCAGAATAGTTGGCTGTTCATAGACATACTCACATTGCATCAGAAACTTGATATTTTGTGCTCTGTGGGACTGTTAAGCATTTACATTGCAAGTTTGCTTCCCTGCTACTGCATTTTTCCTTTGTTATCTTAGAATAGATTTTGGTTGTTTCTGGTTCTCAATTCGCTGGATTTTTGTGCAAGGATCTGAACACCTCTTACAGGATCATCTCAGTAATGGACAGCAAGAAAAGGCAGAAGATGCCCTTGAACATAGTCCTCAACCCCAAAAGATTCTGCTGCTGGCTTTAAGGGGTAGGTGTTTGCTCACTTAGCTGAAAACTAATTTTAATCATCTAAGAATAAAGTTGTAAGAAGTAGTTTAGGCATCAAACTTAGACTATGGGACTATTTTTTAGACAGCTAAAAAAAGGTTTAGTAAATCCAACCCAAAGGACTGTTGCTAATTCAAAAGAGGAGAAATTGCACTGGAAAAAGAGTGCAGAGAGAATTCACACAAAAATAATAATAATAATAATAATGATAAAAACAAACAAACAAACAAACAACAAAACAAAACAAAACAACAAAACCAAAAACCAACTAACCAACCAAAAAGACCCCAGCCACATAAAGTGAGTCTTCTGCCTGATTTCCACTCAGTATGGTCTGTGCTGAGCAGAACAGGGCCTTTAGATCATGAAAAAAATTATGCTACTAATGAATAATGAATTACTCAGGAGATAAGAAGAGTAGCCCAAATCTGTAGGCTGAGCTCTGAACTAGAGTCCAGTTCTGCTGTTAGTTGGTGCACCTAAAGGTTTCAAAATCTTCCAGGGGTGGAATCATGTAATTAAATATTCCATGGTGTCAGATAGAGCAAAAGTGTGGAATTAAGGTAACAAAGGTCACCCTGGATACTTTTTCTTCTCTATAGAGTGACTGGTATTGTTTCTCGTACATTGTTTTAGCAGACTTTTTGCATGAACTAATTAGAGTAAGGTGTAGAAAGGCAGTAAATGCACAGTGTTTGTTGAAAATATTCACCGAGCTTGGCCAAATTAATCTCTTATGCCAAATTTTGAGAATTTATAATACACCGGGGACTCTAGTTCCACTTTTCCTTTAATGTCTGCGTTTGCCTTCACCTCTAATGAATTGAGGGTAACAATATTAATACTCTAACTGGTAAAATTCTTAATTTACAGCATTTCTACTAAAAATTAGAAAAAAGCCAAATACTTCAGAAACAAAAAGCTGCTACATGAACTCACTGCGTAGCTAATGTCACTTCTATGAATTTTTCAGTGATGCCTACATTTAATGGACTTAATAATCCGTTACAAATAAAATAAAATAAAATAAAATAGTTGTTTATAAGAATGTACCACATGAAGGAACAATTTTCAGCAGTTTATCAGTTACATTTGGGCACATGATCCCAAAAGCCATAATAAGACCATTTATTTTCCAAACTATGTGGCACACATTCACTTCAGTAATAAGATCTTCATAAAATCAGTCTCAATTAAAGCAGTATATGACCTTCAAAATTTTCTTTAACAGAAAGCAAAATAATAATCAGCCTTTGATAGAAGATTTTCAAGGGTCAAGAAGTAAAATTTTTCCTCCAAACTCAGTTCTGTCTCTTCTTGAGAAAACTGTTAAACAGAAGAGAAGACATAAGGAGTACATTTTAAAACATGTAGGTATTTACAAACATTTGAAAGCTAATTACTGACTTAGAAGTTGATATTGTCTAGGTATCAGCATCATTATTTTGTGTAAATTGGTCATTACACTTAGAGTTATAGCTACTGCATCACATCAGTACTGAAATATGATGTCCACTGGAAATACTATAATGAATTTGGCAACAGATGGGAAAACAGAGACTGGAAAATAAGGGGGTAAATAAACTCAACCTGTTCGGCTAGATGAAGAGAAGGATAAAAAGTAACTTGATCACAGTGTATACACACTTATGCTTGGAAATTGAAAATAATTAGACAAGGGCATTTCAGCCTTGCTGGCAAATGTATATTTATCTAACCTCAACTTTCAGCCAGTGTCTGGAATCTTTTCCTTTTGTAAGTCAGAAGCTTTCCAGTGATTGGAAGCTGAAGTTAAACAAATTCAATCTTGAAATAAGAAGCAATTTCTTTAGCAGAGAAAGTAATTAAAGATCAGAAAGTGCTGTTGCTTCACATGAAGATGGTGAATTCACCATTAGTTTAAATACTGCTGTAAAACAGGGACACATTAACCCAGCTTCTGAAAGAAATTGTGCAGCCTGTGGGAAATATTGAAGACAGAGGACTGGTATGTGCATTTGCTGCAGGACCTCTAATGGATTCCTTGTTATTGCAAGGATACAAGGCATTAATGGAAACTTTAGTCTGTCTTGTTCCTCCGAAACGCTTTCATCTTACTCAAGTTCTCAGGCTCAAGTAGATAGGGATAAGAGGGTGAAGCTCAGTGGCTTCAGAGTATTGAGGTTAGAATGCACCCCTCTGGACTTGGATGCAGTGAAATGATGGATGTGAGAGGTCTGCAGCAACTTTACAAGGAATCTCTTTATGCCTGAGCCTTTGTGAAAGCTGCACGATACACTTCTGCTCCAGGAGGCTCACCACTGGTGGTATTGCCAGATGTCACCTGGGCTTTCCAGGTAGAACTGCATTCTGGGGTGCCTAAGTTTGTACCAGGTTTGCCTGTAATTAGGAGGATGACTGTTCTTCTTTACCCTCTGTACCGATGAGCACTACGTGGGTGTCCAGACAGAAACGCACACCCCTGGAGACCAGGGGGGACACGTTTTCCTAAACATGAAAACAAAGACAAAAATGAAAAGGAGGGGTTGGGGAGAGGAAGCTGAAGTTTGTTTTGCTGTAACAAGTGGAGGCCAAACAGGAGGCACCCTGTTACATACAGTGAGACTATGGCTTAGATAAGTGAAGGAAATGGGGGAAGAAAACAGATGTGAAGTGCCTTTCCCAAGATCACACAGACACATAGACACAGACTGAGCTGGGACCTCAGCCGACCAGCTGGGGCTCTCCCTCTTCATCCAGAGCCTATGAATCCTCCAGCATTTCAGGTGCAAGCCATTGAGTTGAAATATATTTATAGTTATGATTCTTGAAAACAGAAATAGTCAAGGAGAAAATGTCATTGTTTACATCAACTAGTTTCCATACCTGCATAAAACAGTCATTAGAGGCCTCAGAAAAGATACCCTGACTATTATTAACTCACAGTAATGATACAGTGATGACATAAATGCAGGGAAATGATTGATAGTATTTGTTTATATTAAAATTTTGCCCTCCTTCCTCCCTCTCTCCAGCATCTTTTGTTTGGCTCTTAATGTAAATAATTGGTTCTGTTGTCTAAAGCATAACCCTGTTTATTGGGTAGGAGTATAAAAGAAGGCTCCAGATGTCAGATCAGGACCTCCTTGTCCTTCTCCTTCCCTCGTTAATGAAAACATTGAAAAAGGTCAATACCAACAAAAGAAGAATCCAACAGAGAGAGCATGTTCAGTGATTCTCTGTATAACCCCCCCCCATACATCCCTCCACTGTACACCTCTACTGTAAGTCACATACAGGAACATTTGTAACACATGCCCCTAGCCAAGGGTAGCGACTGGCAGGCGTTCCCAATGTGCTGCAATGGGCTACAGCTCTCTGGAAAAGTGAGATTTCATCTTCACAGCTTTGCTGAGCCAAAGCAAGAGCTGGAATCAGAAATGCTGTCAGCCACTCTGAACTCCTCTGCTTTGGCATGGTAACACACTTAACTCAAGGTATTGTGAAAATATTACTTTTAAGTAGAAATGCTTGGTAAGCTGGCTGGAGTAACAAGCAACATGACGCTGTCTCACTGTTTCTTTACTCATTATTTTTAGAAACCACAGTTTAAAGATCCTTCTGCTATAGTGTCCTGTTTGGCACCTAAGATTTAAGGACAGTTGGTTCCTTAGCTTTTCAGAGGTACATTTTAACTCTACTATTCATCTTGAATAGTAGGAGCCTCCATAACAACACAAAACCCAGCCAGGTTTTGATCTATACAACCACCTTTCTCTGGGGCAGAAGAGGGGAGTTTAAGCAAGTAAAATTTTCAGCCTATATTGAAACCTGGTGCTGCCCAGGTTGCTCTTGCTTTGCTTTCCCCAGCCAGCTGAGCTGAGCTGCACTTAGGCTGGGCTGATGTGGTCTTTGGGAAGGCAGCTGCATTTCCACAGTCCTGACCCATTCCCACCTGCTCTCCATCCACCACATTACAAAGGCCTGACAGGAACCCCCATAAAGGTATTAATAGGCTATCTAGGAGTACGGGTCAACAGGAGAGCATACATACTGCTTAAATTAGTGTGCTATATTTACAGCAAGAGTTACAAGTTTCAGTCACTGGAAGCCTCTTGAAAAGAAACGTGGCCTCTATGCCCATGGATATTTTTTTTTTGAAGTTATAAGCATGGACAACTACAGAAACAAGTTATCAGACTTTTTAAACCAGGATAATTTCTATGCTTCTTTTTAAGGATATGGTGTGAACCCCTGACTGATCTCAGTGGGAGATTAGATAGAACAATGTCAAATATTCAAAGATTCTGAATAAAGTCATTCCTCAGTCATGAATAAGCACATAAGCAAGAGAGCAATTCATTTTTTTTTTTGTTTTCATACATGTGATGATAATATATTGTGGTAAATGCAACAAGTGAAAATAGATGTAGATAATAAGAATTCAGCATGAGATAGTTCCAAAATTTTATTTTTTTTGCTCTTACAAAAGCAAAAGTCTTCTAATTCTGCTCTATTTTAACACCCAAGAATTAGTACTAGAATCTCAGTGGACCTTGTGGTTTCAAAATTAGCTAGAGATGTGCAGGCTCTGCTCTTCATGCTAGGGCAAACCAGCATCCAAACTGACAAACATTGCAGCTTCCACAGCTGGGTGATTAGCACCATAGTGAAAATACCCAACACAGACATTTGCATGTAAGTAGATACTATAGCTAGTTTTTCAAATAAAACTTGAATATTACTCTTCTGTACCTGCTCAGTAACCAGCTCTGGGGTAGATGTTTCTAGCCACATAAGTTTTTTTTAACTTAGGGGGGAAAACCACCATGTTTGGGTGATGTATAAGAAACAGATTACTTAAGGCAATCTTTGACCATGTTTGAAGTATATATAAAACAAAGTAAATGGAAATTAAGATAGAGAGGTAGACAGCTTTCACTGTGGAAAATCTGAAACCTTTTTGGCTTTACAGAGGTAAACAGTCACTGGAATTTCATAAAATAAACTCTCAGTTCTCCAGCATTCACCATCTGTGGGTACCTCAAACTTTGTCCATTTTATGGTCTAGAAAGATAATAATGTCATCATTTCAAGGGGTGGCAAGCTAAGATCTAGAAACTCAGACAAAGTTTGACTTTGCAGTCTTTGTCAAGATGCGGAAACAGAAATATAGGGCCCTTATTTGTAAATTCAAACTTCTATATCCTGGCCTTTCTGAATATAAACCAAGAGAAAATCAAGCCCAAATTTCCTCCCACTAAGGAATACGCAGGAGCTTATCTGAGAGCTAACTATGCTGCTATTCTTTTTATAAGAAATAGCTCAGGCCACACCTAAATACCAAGCAATGAACATTTGTGGCATCTGAGCAATTAATTTCCCTGACAACATTTCTGATGGTGAATGGCAGAGGATGTTGTGTGGGGTTTTTTCTCTTTCTCGTCTTCCCCCACCCCCCACCCCTGCTGTTGGTCTTGGTGCTTGTGTCTTTATCATACTTGGTATGATGGCATTTCTACTTTGGGAAATGATGATTCCAGTGTGGGTGGATGGAAAGAGATCTGCCAGAGGGTGCAAATTTCAAATTGCTGCCACAGATACACCCTTCTGTGCTGTCTCCTCAAGATACCAGAAAAAGTCTCTAAGCAATGCCTGGGGCTTGACTCTCAGGGTAAAGATAGACTTCTACACCACACATTTTTCTTTCAATACTAAGCAAACAGACAGCGTAAATACAGCTAATGAATTAAAATTGACTTAATCACTTATTCATAGATGACTCCATTATGAAATCCTTACTGGAAGTAGTGAAATATTTGTATATTCATCCTGCTGATACCATTATTGGTCTCAGAAAATTGTTTAAAATGCTGCTTCCAAGTCAAGGTGACTCACCATTGGTGATCTTTACACCAAAGTTAGATTATGCAATTTTAAAATATTGATAAGCACAATGTGTAAGGAGTAATCAAAAGCATGATGTAATGACTATCACTGTAAATGTGAGACTTTGCTATGTGAAATATATGAGAAATGGAAACACCAGGGAAGTAAAAAGATTGTGTCTAAAACACTGCTAGGAACAATGACATACTATATCTACCTCAGCAAACAATATGCATTTCTCAGACGAGAAGAGTGTCTGTCTCTAGCTGGGTAAACTGATTACTCAGTTTCTGGTTCCCTGCATATCTGTCCTTATTAAAAGGAAGTGCAGAAGTTCAGCTGGATATGTGCTGTAGCCTGTGCTGCTGACTCTGCTTTGGGAGGAGGGCAGGGAGACAGAGCTAATGCAAAGGGAAAAGTGAGGATTTCAGAGAAAGAATACGTGTGGTAAAGTATTAATGTAAGAAGTCACTTGCTTAGAAAATGTTTTACTTACATAAATAATAATTTATAAAAGTTTTAGAAACCGGTTTAGGTTCTTTATTCCCTCAGTGTGGTATAGTAAAGACTCCACAGTGGATGTTTCACTGGAGTTCTGAGTATGTCTGTGTATATTTAGTATTTTGTACATGAAAATTGTTGGCTGATGTAACTGCTTCATTTTCCTCTAATTCAGTAGGTTTAGACTGCTTTTCATTAGCTTGCATATGTGTGCGTCACCTAGTATAGTATTTATAAGAAAACTCAGTTAACTCACACTTTCTATTCATCACAGCAGGGAAATAAGAAGGTTTGTCTGCTTATCCTGAATCCTATTGCACACCCAGGCTATGTCACTTAACCCATCAACCTTCTTTTCCGTGGATACTATCTTATGTTACACCTTCATCCCAACAGGCACACTTAATCACTGCATGTGCATGATGATTAGAAATCATGTGACTTGATAACAATATGGGATGAAGTTGCTCCAAGCAAATTACTTTTTGGAGTAGTGCACATAGCTCTAAATAAGTGTATTGATATTACATAGAAGAGGGGAAAAAAAAAAAGTGAATACATGATCTATGTCAGGGATTTAAAAATAGCCTTCTTCTATGAAGAAACTGTAGAAATGAGATTCATCAAAACTTAAGGCATCAGTATTCTGTGTTTATTAGCTGAACTAGTGCAATACGCTGCTTACTGAGAGAGAGAAACTATTATTTTCTTTCATACAGAACTCAAGGTCTTGTGGTACCAGCACACTTTCAAGGATGTGTTAAGCTCCAGGAAAAATAACTCCCAAACAGGAAAACTAGTTGAATGTGATTTATGCAGTTAAAATCACACCTTTGTTACAATTTTCACTTGTGCAACTGTGGCTACAGAGAGATGTCCTCTTTTATGCCTCATTGTACAGCTGAAGATGGTTAGTAATCTCTTCCTGGTGGCAGAATCACACCACGTGAAGTCAGATTATTTAGCTCCTAGAGATTATTTATCTCCTATTCTCCTCAACTCTGGAAAAGAGGCTCAGATCTTTGAGAAATGAGAATTGCCTGTGGCTTATAATAGTAAAAAGTAGAAAAATAATACAAATCATACTTCTGTCTTCCACAGTTGTGAAGGCAAAACTTTTGAGGTGTGGCCAAGACACGTGTGTGCTATTGGCAGTGAAAGGGAAAAGAAAATATAAAAACGGATGAGTAGAGAACTGATGAGGTACTGAAAGTTCTAATGTGCTTACTTATTTGTGAGTTTGTACTGGTGATGAAGTCTGACCTTATCAACATTATCTCGGTATTAATGAAACTCTGTGTGTGTAGAAGGAATGTCACACATATCTTTTATTTTATGTGCCCGTGTCATGTGTATGTAGATAAAGATGTAAAGATGTAGGGTATGGTATGTCAGTATATGTTAATTCATATATGTTTGTGAGTATGTATATGTATGTATACACATATGCATGTATATATACATGCAGCAAGAAACAGATGTGTATTTATGCTGTTAGAATCAGATTGACAGCATCAGTGATACAACACAGCTGTTTTAAAGTGGTTAGCTCACCACTTATCTATTGCAGCCAGGAACAATATCATTAGGAACATTATTATTGTATTATACTAGCTCTAGAATTTCCAAGTAGAAAAAAAAAAAAAAAAAGGAAACAAAGCAGATGCAAGTACGTAGTGTTTAGGAATGACAAATTGTTTTATGGTTTTAAACATGACAGGCTGAACTAAATTCTCAATGGAATGAAAAGGCAAAGATATTTACTCTTCAGCATCCCAGTACAAACACCTGTACAACCATTTTTGGTCTTCAGTGGACAGCCTGCTGTTAGTGTCCTGTTCCTCTTGCATGGAGGTACATGAACTATGAAAGCAGAATGCTGCAATGTTGATTCTTTAGTGTTTAGAAGCTCTCACCTTGATAGACTCAAATTTCAACATTTTAGCACACATCTAAATAAATAAACAAACCCACATCTAGCCCATTTAAGCAAAACCACAAGATCTTAGGAAAGGCAAATGGACAAATCATATGCATTTAGAATCTTTTTGAAGGACTTCAGCCTACATTTTTGTGTTTTCTTACTAAAGGCATTTAAAATTATCTGCTGGCAAACCAGATAATCCAAAGTTGATGTAGGTAAAAGTGCTGCTTAAAAAATTGTTACTATTGACACAAGAGAACACTACTTCTTCAAGCAGTCACTTGAGGTTGGGACCACTAAGCTTTACTACATGTCTCTGAATCATAAGTTAGTGAACCATCTGCTTATGCAAACTTTAACCACAATAAAATGTGAATCTGGGGTGAGCAATATGTCAAAGCACTTTTGAGCCCTCATGTTCAGAAACTTTTGAATAGATTGTCTCAAAGTCTCCTTGCTGAGTTTGAAATAAGTGTAATAGAACCATAGAATCCTTTAGGTTGATAAAGACCCTCAGGATTATCTAGTCCAACAATACATGGGTGCGAGGGGGGCGTGGAGGTTGCAAATGGGTCTCAAACTTGGGCTCTGGTGCTCCATGCAGAGTGGGGAAAAGAGAGGGGGTGGTAATATTCCAATATACTGATAAAATCAAACATACATATTAGCATACACTCTTACAAGTGATTCAGCTACCACAAGTTGGGAAATTACTGCTTATCAGACATCCATAGTACATGCATCTATATGAGCTGCTTGCCTTGTACCTGCTGCACTTGTGAAATAAGGCTATTAGCATAATCTTCTTCTTTGTTTTCACTTTGGTTTTGCAAGGACAAGAAACATGCAGATGAGCCATTGTTGTAACTCAGATGACAAGTGGTAACTTGTTAAGTTCTTGTAATTGGATCACCCATAATGGTTTGAACACATCCCAGATATGTCTCTAACAAATCCTTTTATGCTACAAAACTATATTTAAATTTTTTTTTTTTTTTAATAGTGAATTAATGTCCTGAAGTGACACAGCCACATGTTACACAAGCAAGAGTTAGACACAGCACATTAAATTCTTCTTGCATTAGACTTACAGGGACTGACCTAAAGACTCTTCTCCACTGAGACATCTTCATTAAAAGAGTGGCAGAAGTAAAGCATTACAAAAATGTCAGCTAGCTAATAAGTAAGAATTTGCTTTGATATCGAAACTATATCTGTCATAGAACAAGACATTCCACAATGGCTGTTATAGCATAGCCTGGTGTACAAGTATTTACCAGAGTGCTGAGGCCATCTGGAGGCCCTGTGTCCTCGTCCCCTCTGGCATGGTCAGCTCTGATACCATGGAGCTGTGTAACATTGGACAAAAAGCTACGTGTGAGAAAAGGCTATGAGAAGCTTTGTCTGGAGCCATTCCACCTTGTCTGAGGAGCTGCACAGCCCTTACCTTGGTCCCTGAAGAACGGTGAAGGCATGTTTTGCCTAGCAGTGTAGCTTGCTGATTTGACATGGCCTTGCTCACTTGATTTCCTGTCCTGATCTTGGACCGGTCCTCCCACTATAGATTTGTCTGGATGTCACTGGGCTCATAGCTGACCAGGGGTACCTGTGATAGCCCTGTTCTGCTCATCTTGTTGGAGGGCTGTGAGATGGGGCCTGACTCGGTGAATACCCTATCCAGTTGGCTTTGCTGTCCTCCCAGGCCACTGGTGCCTCCACTCTTGCAGGGAAGCCCTACTCCTGCAGTTTTTGGACAATACTCTCTTCTGGACTAAAAATAATTTTTATTCTGCTCTGCATTGTGAACAGAATAATTGTTCTGGAATACAGTCACCGTGATGACCAATTTCTTCATGTAGACCAGACCTAAATGGATTTCCTACTTTTAAGATTGAAGATTTGATGGAGGTCACTGTCCATAACCTGAAAAATCCTTTGCAATATGGAAATGGTGTGTAGAGAATAAGCAATAGAATTGTGTGAGGCATTTGCAATGAAGCTAAAAAGCACAAAATTGACCTCTTTGGAGATTTCACTATGAAGTCAAAAAACAGGCCTGTGTTGCCGAGAGTTTTCCTAGTGTTTGTTGGCATTATGGGTCAACTTTGCCACGTTGTGTTTTGCCTTTCAAGTCAAGCAGTGTTTGCAATTTATGCAATGTCAAAGAAAATGTTTTGCTACATTTTGCTTTGCATTGCTGAATAGATTTCAACCAAGTGCTTAGAAGAGAGTTAATTTAAATAGCTTGAAACTGAAAGGAAAATTTGCAAAATTCTCAGTGAAGAAATATCAGAATGTTTCTTATAAAAAAGTACAAAAAGCAGTCAGTATTCTATCAAAGACAGCAAGCAGGATAGCTCAGGTGACTACTAGTCTGTTCTCTGATACCAGTGATAGTAGAATAATGGAAAGGGTTATAAAAAATTCAATTAATAAAGAATCGAGGGATCATAATATCTTTAATGCCAGCCAATATGATCTAATGGAAAATAAGCCATGTCTCAAAAAACTGAATTAGTTCTTTGAAGAGATTACAAGTTTGGTTGACAAAGAACCTATGTAGATATAATGTGCTTAGAGTTATGCCAGGATTTTTTACTTCCTGGAGTAAAAGAAATACAGTGTTGAATTATGTCAAGAAGACACACAGTAAATTAATTCATAATTAGTGACAGTTGAAAAAGTAGCTGTCTGTGGCAAGCCATCATCAAAGAGAGAGCTTACTAGTAGAGTTCTGCCAGGATCAGTGTCAAATCTGGTTCCATAGAACAATTTTACCAGCGATTCTAAATAGACAGTTAGTAATGATAATTTTTTTCACAAAGATTAGTGGAATAATAAATAACAATGAGAACAAGACATTCAAACAGAGACATCTGCTTTGCAAGACCTATGTTTCTCATTAGCTTATTGAAAGGAAGACTCAAGGTGGGTTGGTTTCAATGCAAACAAATCTTCATAGCAAGAAGATATAAATCCTAAAAGACAGTTTAATCTGGGAAAAGACAGTAAAACAAAAATCAATTATAAAACATTTTAAGTCAAGCAAATTCAAATTAGAAAAATTAGGGTGAGACTTTCAGTAATCAGGTTGATTACCATTGAAATAAATTGCCAAGAGAAGTATGTTATTCAAATACCTATTCCTAGATTAAGTGCAGAAGTAATCTATAGTAGCTTGTAATGTATAGGAAATCAGATAAGATGCTCTAATGTTTCTATGAACACAATAAATCTCAGAAGGTTGATCAATCATACTAAAAATTATATGTCTAAAAATTTTCACATATGTTCTGAAATTCCACTGGGTAGATGGCATATCAAGTCTAAAGGATTCATACCTTCCTCTTCCTAAGAAACCTCTATGGACAGAGTGGCTGTTCTTGGAGATGAGAATGAACATCTTGGATGGATGGACAAAAACTCTTTTAGTCAGATATTCTGACAAAAGAATGGAAACCTAGCCTAAAGCTGTTCACAAACATTCTTTACCAACCTAAATAGGACTTACATTGTGTTTCTCTGTGGTTGCTCATGCATGTGATTTTTACTGGCAAAAGTCTGTGAGCTCCTTTACCTGAGCCACAGCTCAGGGCAGTCAACAGGAGTTTACATCTTTAGATCAGAATCTCAGCTAAAGAATCAAAGCAATATGTAATTCAACTAATATATTTTTGAGTCCAGAATATCATGAATTTATAAATACTTATGCATGAGCTCAACTTCATACACTTTAAACATTTCCTGGTCTTTCAACAATGACAGAATAGTATAGATCTAAGTGTGATAATAAATTCCATCATTAAAATCTCAGAGAGTATCGAGATCCACAATGGGACCTAGCAAAAATATCCAAATAAATAACAATGTAGTAATGAGTTAGCCTGATGTCACGCCTGTAGACCTTCATGGATCATTGGAATATAATACATATTTAAGAATAAGATGAACACACTCATATTCAGTTAGAAATCTCCATTCTTTACTGTGACATTAGAAGCACAGTTAACATGGTAGATGCCAAAACTCTGATTTTTATCAGGAAGACATTGAATTCCAGTAAGCAGCTGCCCTGCAGGGCTTTACAAAGATTAACTATGTTGCACAGTATCTTCTACATTTAAATTCTGTTTTCCCTTTTGTATCTGATTTTCATAAGATTTCTGGCAATTAAGGAATACAGATCTATTGTCTGGATGATTATTCTCTATTACAACTTTTAAGCATTTAAAGAAACTGCTATGTTCCTAAAAACACTGGAGAATGCATCTTCATATTTGGTCTTTCATCCCTTTTAGTAAAGCTTGAAAGTCATAAAGGCCTGAGCAGTTTACAGTTGGAACCTTTCCTGCACATGCACTGTAAAAAAAAGCTATCTATCTCCAAGGGTTCCCTCCCAAATTCTTGTGCCAACACATGCTGAGAGTAGCATACAGAAGAGCATAAGGGACTTTTAGCAGCCAGGGAAACAGCTGACTCTGCTCTGCAAGAAAACAGATGCAAATTTGGAGAACTGGTAGAGTGGCATGATTCCTAATGCATTGTCTTAAATCGTATCAGAGTTAGAAGAAAGGTAAAACAGAGTCAAACATTGCTAAAGCCTACCAGAATTTACAATCACAAAACATTAGGAGTATTAGGAAGGTTGCACTGGTGCAGACCAAGGTCTCACTTAATCCTATGTCCTGTCCAAGTCTCAGGAGACAACAATGCCATCTTAGACATTGACTGCAGGCACTTCCATGTCTTGGGCATGCAGCCCTTTTGCAGGGGGCTGCTTTAGCTGCTGCACCCTTTTGTGCAGCAGCTGAACTCCTGTGGCTGTGTTGTCGGGGGAGCCATGGGGAGCTTCCTGAATGTGTCCAGGGCCTCCCCACTAAAATATACAGGGCAAACGAGTCCAAGATGTAGCACTTGAACCTTGTCTGTACTTGAAGAGAATGTTAAATACATGGACAGAGAAATGTTCATTAAGAGTATCCCACAGAACATACAGGAAGAGTTAAAGGCTTAGTTATTTTTTGGCTAAAGGGGTTGTCCCTAGGAAGTTCTAGAAGTTGTACCCAGCTATCCCCAGGCATCATCCTGCATGTGAAGCCTCTGAGGTGCTAAGTTGATACTATGTGTTCAAAACATCTCAGAGCATGGCTGCTTGAAAGGTAGAGTAGACTCTGGTCTTGGCATTGTAAGTCAGTATGAATTTCTTTGTCTTAGACCATGGATAGGTTTCACAGGAACTTGTCATGACACAGAAAGGACACAACCAACCATCTCATATTCAGATAATTAAGACAGAAGTCCTTTGGTTGGATTTTACAGGACCAGCTCTTATTTACACTAACACTTTCCTCAGCATCAACTGCACTGGAGGGATTTGGTGTCTGATTTTCAGAGAATACAGAGCTTAATCCAAACAAACAAACAAACAAAAAAACCAAACAAAAAAAAGTGGTTTTTTTTTTGCATACTAATGTATTGTACTTCTAGGCTTATAGACAACACAACAAAAGTGATTGTTAGTGCCTGTGTTAGTGCCTGTAAACTAGAGTTATAAAAAAATAATAGTGACTACAAACATGCCTGAGGAAGAGTAAGAATGAGAACACGAACAAGATCAAAAGAGAGAGTGAGCCTACATAAATCTACCTGTTAATCTGTTAATATTCTCCTAGCTTCTGACTACTCTGAAATATAGGGAATGTCTTCAGCCCATTGTAGTTTGCCTGTTTAGTTACTCTTTATGGATATTTACTCCAAGTATTTGTTCAGTTTCCTCTTGAAATCCTGTAAACTATCTGCGTTCACAGTACTCTTAGCAAGGAGTATTATGGATCTGTTACCTGTAGAGCAAAGAGCTGATGCCCAGGGCTACCTTAAATAAAGGAAAGAAGAAACCAACTGAAACTACTCATGCATGGCTCATGACATAGGTAGCTCTGTTCCTTTTGTTTATATGTATAAATAAGACCAACATGAATGACTCTTAGCATGTCATGCAGCATTCATGGTAGCATTGTAACATCCTTCAGCTGGCAGACTACCTTAGTTATAAATCTTCAGGAAGTGAATTGTGCCTGAAGCTTTTCCTGCACCTTACAGCCATCTTCACATTGAACACAGTAAATGGACTTCAAGGTTTTTTAATAAGAGTGCTGTTTACAGGCAGTTGTGCCACTGTTACACCTCCTCTTACTTGTCTCAGCCTGGTACATGGATATGCAACATCTTTAAGAAATATTGACAGAAACCTTGGGTTCAAATGTTTTTGAAGAATCATTGAGCATTTGTTTTCCCTACATCAACATAATTGTTTTCCACCTTCTATCAGTGAAAATATGTTAAAATAAGATTTTAAAAGATTGTCTTTGAAATTCTTGAAAGCTAGATAAATACTTTGACACAACACCTGTAGAAAATTTTTCTTTATTAATTTTTAAACAAAAGATTCTTTCCTTGTGAGATACATAAAGACACTTTCTTGAAGACCTTGAGAAAATTGAATGTTGGGTCTCATTACTACTGTCAGGCAGCAGGATAATGATTTTATGAGTGGCTCATGAACGGAAATCGTTTCAATGTAATTCCTTTGTTTCATATTTTAAAGGTTATTCTCAACAAAGAAAATTTGCAAACTCTGTCTTTCACAAAATGTATCAATATTAGAATAGGAAGCTACTTTGCAATTCAAACTAGTATCATTGGTCTGCCAGCCCAAGAGGCCATAGTAGAAACCTGGTCTCAGCTCAACTTTTATTGAATCCCAGTTTCTTAGCTGGAAAACAGACCTTAAATCCAATATTGATTGCAGTCCAACAACCTTTGGACCCTCAAAGTCTCTTCAGGTCAGTAATACAGTATATTACTGCAGTGGAATGAAGCAGTGAGCACAGAGAGGAAATGTTCCCACTCCTTTTGTCACTGCTGCTCTGCTTGGTTGTGTCTTAAGACAGTGGGGAAATAAGTCTCTCTATTTTAACCATAACTAATTCAGAAACATCATAATAAAAGGATGAACAAAACAATTGTTCGCTCTTCTGAAACATTATACATATTTTTCACTTTATATTTTATCTCTAACAACTATAAGATATAAACATATATAATTACTATGTGAGCACCAATACCTGAACAAAAGTCAAGCTATGTAAGGAGAGCCTATATGTTAAACAGCTAGCAATTTTGCTAGACTAACATAATATCCCTTTAAGCAACCTATCTTCAAATAGATGTTGCTAAGTTTGGTCTGAAACTCAGGAGTCTTTAGAGTTTCAAAAATGGAGGCAAGCAGAATTCTAGCAATTTCAAAAATGTAGGTCAAGATTTTTATGTCATATGGCGTAGAAGATTCATTCTTAGTTTTTCATAATAATAATTATTATTAATCAGGATAATGAAAACATTGAAATCTCTGCTGTCATACCATTTGTTGAATAAGGCAGTTTAGGAATACTGCCATATGTTATTATTTATCACAGTGATTAAAAGACAGGCAAAATTGAAGTCCTCCTTTTTAGCAGTCTGGAGATCATGAACATAAGTAATTAAAACATATTGAGCAAAAAAATGCTGCAATAATGGGAAGAAAACAGCTATGTTCAAGTAAATAATTGTATAACATCTCAACACTGAGTAGCTAAGACAAAACAGCTCCAGAATATAAATCAGAATCTAATGAACAAACCCTTCACTTAGGACAGTGTCATACAGAGTTATCACAGAGTTATGTGGAGGTAGAATAGCAATCTATTGTTAAAAACAAAGAAAAGATGAAAAAGAAGTTTAATTTCCTGCCAGCTACTCTAGAAAGTTTTCTCCTCCTCTATTCATCTAGACTTAGTTCTCTGTTAATTAAACTGCAATACATCTGGATGGAAGAATGGGTGCATTTCTAATTTATATTTCAGCCTGGGGAATGTGTAGCTTACAGTCAGTTGTCTCCTCTGAGATATTTTTCAGTATCAATAAAGGTGGGCATCCCTGGCTAAGCTTCAGCCCAGTCTGGGTAGGCTTTGGGTTAGGCTAGGAGGCAGATTAGCTCTAGAGTCCTGGTGGGAGTAAGGCTGCAAAGAGATCACCCGCAGTCTGTTTTCGAGGAATACACACCTGCTCTTTTTCCACCTCACAGCTCATCCCACAGACTCAAGCTCACCAAGTTGTTCCCACACCTGCAGAATAAGGATTCAACCCGCAGCAGTGCAGTGTCCTCTGCACAGGGAGGTTAAAGGTGCTCAGTGCTATCCCTTTCACAACAGCACGACAGAAGATCATTAGCTAACATTTTTTAGATGAAGGACTGCACAGTACTTAACCGCTCATTTTGCACTCCAGTCCTGTTTCTTCATCATCCACACCAAATGCCATGGGAACTTGAGTGCAGTTACATCAGCATGGTCCTATTAAGCACAGAAGGCTAAACCTGAACCAAAACCATTGCCTGGTAGAAGGAAAGAAGCAAATCTTAGCCGATTTAGAAACTATTTCTTATGTATTTATTGTTGACAACTCAAATTTGCAGAGCAAAATAATTTCTCAAGAAAATAACATGGTTTTAGAACTTCCTTTTCATTTTAAAATGTCACCTTCCCTTGAAATTAAGCTTTTTCTGATTAAATACTAAATTTACTGCAACATTTATTACAAACTCTGCATATAACAATATTCTAGTAGCTTCTCAGGGACTTTGGTTCTGGAATAAGGCTAGACTATACTTACACACTGGGTTTGGGGCAAACATAAAAAAATTATACCCAGCTTATTGTGCTACTTTATGCAGTCCTCACAAAACCTCGTTACTGTAACTGTAAATGCTCAGTTTGAATAGTCTCTACCTGTTTGGCAAGACCCTATTACGTTCCAAATACATTTTTGGCCTGGTCATAGTCTCTTGATAATGAACTGCATAAAGCAAGGATTAATTCATTGTTAACTGCTTTATCTCAAACTATGCAGACATTGCAAATTCATTTGCATTTCAAAGCAGGGATTTGCTGAAACTATTCAGATTGGCTTGAGAACACCTGCTTTTCAGATGCAGCAAATAACACACACACACACACTGTTTCGGAAAGGCAAGCTTCAGTCTTATCGTGAAGCTCAGTATATCAGAAACTGAAGGATAGAAAAAGGCAATGATAAATATCATTTTGAAATGTGTGCATTCTGGAGAATTTGTTTCTCTATGGTAATGCGCAGGCATTTATTGGAGGTTGAGGTGTTTCTGTTCCTTGAGCCATCTCATGAACAGGACAGAAGCATCAGCAAAAGGGGAGAAACATGGGGTTTACAGTGCTTTTGCACATGACTGGCATCTCATTGTGGAGCTGCACAAAGAGCAGCTGCAGAGGTAAGGAAGCATGCTGCCTCCCAGCTCCTCATCTAGCTCACACATGAAGACAGCACATTAAAGGAATATGAAAGAAAAAAAAAAAATGCAGAGTATTTCAAGCAGTGCTGGCTGAAATGTAAAAAACATGAAAACCTTTAAGCCTCTACACAGTATGCACAGAGGGGAGGAGGTCAGGGGGATTGGAAGTGATCTGGCTGAATTTTTAAAAGCATGTAAGTAACCATTAGGAAATGTTTGGCTGTCAAATGCAGAATGATACAGTGGATATTGCATTTTTCAAGGATCCAGAAAACTTAAATTCTGTCTTTTCTGAGGGGTTTATCTGACTGAATATTGGTACCTGCAATGGAGGCATATGAGTATGTTATTCTTGCAATGCAAAGAAATAGGTATTTTTTGATTATGATTATTTTGACTTAATTCAGATATGTATATTGATAAGTGATGACTCACTACCAAGAGGTGAGCATCTCTCTGATATTTGATCAGAAGGATCCTATCTCGGCCTTCTTGAGACACTGTTAACCTTTTGCAGTTAATCCTAACATGCTTCATTTATCCTTTGTTGAAGTAGGGATATTTGTCTCAAGGAGAAAAACAAAGCTTAACCATTTATTTTTAAGGAATACTTGGATAGAATGTATTACATGTCTGTACAGTTCTGTGAGTATAGTGTTAACACCAGTTTTAATAACCAAGGCAATATTATAATAGTCACTGCCAACAAAAAGAAGCTACCCACAATGCAGCTGGAAAGCCATATGAATGCTCATACATTCAGTGGCATAATCATTTGTAATAACTTTACTGAATTGAAGATAGATGTCTCCAATAGCTTTCTTGCACTGCACATGTGAAGAACATTAATTATTTGACCTTATCAACTTAAATACTACACATGTAGAATCATAACACTTTGGGGGAAATTTTTGCTTTTAAACTGATTGTTCAAATCTAAGATGGTTCAAGAGACGTTTCATTTGATGCCTGGTGAGAAACTTAAAGGAAATTTTAAAAATAAATTTAAAAATTAGAATTTGAAATTTAAACCCTGAATTTTCCTAGTCATCAGGAAAATTTCCCTCATGGGGAAATTCTCATGGATCTCATTCATTTGTACCTCAAACTTCCACTTGGGATAGAAGCTGACAAGACGCTTGCAGCTCCAGAAGAAAGGTTATGGACACGGATTAGGTTCATCCCATCAAAACTGCAGCCAAAGGCTAAGGCACCGGTGTTACGACGACAGTCAGCCACGGCTCTCTGGAAGCCATAGGGCAACTACGGTTCTGAACAGCCTTCTGGAAGAGACTGTTTCTTCACGTACGAGACAGAGAGACCAAGCTGACCATTTTCCATTGTTTTGCATAATCCACCTATTGCAGGGCCTGAATTTTGATGTAATGATTCCAAACCTATATTTCCATGGGTAATCCTACAGATATTATGACCTTATGAATCTGGAGTCACATTAGCACACAAACATGAAAATAAATACTTCTCCAGTCATTAAATACATTTGTATTCTAAGGGGACAAGGAAATTTATTTGTTATTTGTTTTCTTTAATCACAGCAGGGGGTTCCAGGCAACTTCCTGACATCCCTACCAAAAGAAATGATTCTGTTATTTTGTGTTTCTATTTGTAATCACTAGAACTAGAGTTCTCAAACAATTTTTTTTTTTTTTTTTATCTCACAAGGGAAAAAATCAATTCAAAAGAAAAAAGTCACAATAGAACACTGTAAAAAGTCACTTTTTAAGAACAAAAAGGACAAACAGTCAAAATAATTTATTTTTTGCTAAATGATATGTAGGAAATAATTTAGGGTTGCTTAACAATATCCAGTAAGATTAAACCACTTTATAAAGCTTTTTAAAGTCAAATTAACTTTCAGTGTTGTTTAAAAAATTAAATTACCATTGTATCATTTTCAACATAGATTTTTTTTTTTTTGTTAATTTTTTTTTTCCACTCTGAAACTGGAACAGATTTTTGCTGGGATGAGGTAGACTACCCATCACACAGGGATTTCACATCCAGGTTGGAGGCTTCTCCAGAAGACAGAGCGCACTTCAAGCAGGCATTGGTGCTAAAGGAGTTACTGGTTGAAATTGTATTGACTGAGTCAAGCAGGAGGTCAAACGACATAATTATAATGACACCTCTGGCCTTAAAAATCTATCTCTACCTGCATAAATAATGCATCAAGCATTATACATGGTATGCAATAATGATATGATTAATTATCTCTGATTTTCATTACATACACAGCTGCTAATCTATACTTATCAAAGTTACTCCTTCAAAAAGGTATGATCTTTGAGAAACTGAGGATATCAAGAAAAATGTGAGTCAATGTGTTGCACAGAATTTACATTCGTGAGCTGGTTGATAATTTTCTGACTGCCTCGTCTTCTTTTTTTTTTGGTTGTTTTTATCTTTTTTTTTTTTTTTATTTCTTCCTGGCTACTGCTATGAAGATAAAAGAATCAACTAAAAAATTTATTCATGTACAAATTCTTGTTTCTTTTCCTCTATGTCAGTCTTTCTGATATGTCAAAGCCACATTTAGCATTGCTCATAGAGGTAAAAAATTAAGCTACAGAGAAAGGCTAGTCAACTCAGAGGTGGATCAGTGGTTTACATTAAAATCACTGGAAAAGTTTAGGTAGATTTTGGTAGGATGTCACTGCTTAAAATATTTCATTATTTACTTCAATAGAAATACTCCCTTGCCAAAGATATTCTACTAGAAAATATCTGAAACCAAATAGAAACACCTGCACAAAGAATATCCTGAGAAATGCAGGGGAAAAAAAAAATAGTTCTATATGATTTATTTTTTTTTAATGTCAGTTCACATCACAAAAACTTCTGTTTTTACTAGAAAAGTATTCAGTGGCATCTCTCAGGAAAACAAACAAAGCATTACAAAAACTCATCAAAAAATAAAAGGAAAGAAGAAACAGATTATCCTGCCATGAAATTTTTGTAGTTACAGATAGAATATTTAAAACAGTCAAGAGTGTGCTTGAAGTATCATAAGGGTGTTACACGACATCTGGTGTGTGGCTTTCCATGAAAATGAGTGTGTAATCCTGCTCCAGAGATATCACTAAAAGTTGTAATAATGATTTCCATGGGAGACTGGTAAAAAACCAAGGTCCATTCCATCTGTGTAATTTAGACACCTATCTCCAGTTAATGCCACAGAAAGCCAAAATCTTCTCTCTGATGTTGTCTAACCCTCGAGATGCCTGAAACTTATTGAGACCTTCCTGATCAGCCTGAAAATTCTCAGGGTGCCTCAGCTTGTGTTCCTACATGTTGCTAGGAGCACCTGGCTGGGGAGTTGACACTGACTGCTGCTTCAGGGCCACTGTGATGAAAAGTTCAGGTGGAGAAGTGCCTGGGGTTCCAGCTTTGTATAGTGTTTTTGTTTAATTTGGTGGTGCAGCTGGCTGACAAGATTCCTCCCCCATCTGTTGTTCTGACCCCCACACCGCAATTTGCTTTCTCCTTGGTTACACTCCTGCAACTGTCTGTGGGGCTTTGCTGGAAATGGGACCTTTAAAATGACCCATCTGGAAAAAAAAACAAAAACAAAACAAAACAAAAAACTTTAGAAAATATCTGTTTTACTATAACTAACTCACTCTTGTGGTCTAGTTTACAGCCTTAGTCCATGCCCAATTTCATCAGAAAAAATGAGCAGGCAAAAATCTGTGATGTGAAAACAGAAATGAGATGGCAGGAGGGATACAAACATGGTGAGCAGGCTTTGCCATGGGAAGGAATAGCAGCACAGGTTCCCCAAGGGACACAGTCCACCAGCTGTACTCTGAGCATGTCACATGCCTGCTGACAGCACTGCAGTCGTTTCGACCCAGGCCTGCTTTTTGTGCAATAGTCATGATGAATGATTTTGCAGCCAAGATGTATCCATGTTTGGCTTTTAGCCTTTGCCTAACATGACAGAACTTAAGAAACTTTTTATGAGGAACACCAGAATAACCAGGTACAAGGAAATGTTCAGTTTGTTGAAGTGAGGCTTATGTTTTTTTCATAATGGCTGTGAAGTGTAAAAGGAGAGTTAAAATGAAACATGAGTCATAGACAAAACCTGCCAGAACTGCAAAGGCTTGAATATTGTGGTTGAGATAATTTAAATGAGTGGAATTTAAAAAAAAACAAACCCTAAGATTCACCTCTGTTAGCAAACGCACAAATAAAACAAGCAGCTTTCTGAGCTATTTTCTCCTTGTACAACTGCTTCTGTGGTGAAGTTTAAGACAACACTATGAACAGAACTGCTGTTTCTTAGGTCTGAAATATGAAACTCATGATATTTTGAAAATTACACTCATCAGTGTAGTTCTAGTCTCTCTGTAGCAGTCAAGGACCTTAACAGCACTAAAGTATAAGACCACTTGTGAGGCCTTCCTTACAGAAAACTCAAAAATCACTTATCTTTTGGGGGCACAAGAAGCAGTGGAAAGCAGGAAAGAGGAGTTGCAGTGTCAATGCCTTAAGTCAAGTTCTCTGGTGAGTTGCCCTACGCAAAACACTTTATAAGTCGCTAGCAGCAGACTGATTTAAATGTATTCATCCACTACAGGCTTCCAGGTGAACACTTCCTGACACAAAAGTAGGTTAGAAAGAAAACAGATTTGAAGTGCTTGACCTGTGTGTTCAGCTGCACAGTTAAAGATGCCAAATGGTGCTTTCAGGCAAGTATTTTCAGCTCAGTTTGGTTCACTTCAAATGGAGATGCACTGGTACAAGTTGGTAAGTGGTAGCCAGGAATGAGGACAGGAATTTGTTAGCAGAGGCAGCAGGCATCATGGAAGAAAAATCTTCACCTTAAGTATAAGAGAATTAATGTGACTCACCAGACACTGCAGTATGGTGTCTTTGACAAGTTGTCTTCTGCACCTTGCAACTGTGAGCCATGCAAACATCTCTGAATGTCACTTTGCCTTTTTTTTTTTTTTTTTCCCTGTGGTGTTTGCCTGAAGTAGGATGAAAGCAGAGAAAGAGAAACTACTCCATTTTTTAAATAATTGAAAATCCCCAAAGCTCTTCAGGATATTGGGTGATGTTATCCATGTGTGTTTGTCTGGAGGTGGTTGTTTTTCTCTGGAGAAGTAGGGAAGTTAATTAGACTCTACTGAAGCAACAATGAAGATTTAAATCTACTTCCTTTGCTATTTACAAGCAAATAGACTAAAGATGCCTGGAACTGATCTCACTGGGGCACCTCACATGTAGCTGGTGGCTTCTATTGCAGCAGACATTTCTTAGCTAAGGTTTTCAAAATTCTTTCAAGAGCCTGCTATTGATCTGGATAATCAAATTATTTATTTACATGTACATATGCAGACTTTAAAAATAATTGGTTGACTGATGAAATGGCTATATGTACTTGTATTCTGTGGACATGGGACAGTATTTTGGGTTTAGTTATTTCAGACTGGCATTACATCTCAAAAAAAAATCAACCAAAATAGAAAGTACTATGCACTATTTTATTCTTTTTTTTTTTTTTTTTTTTTTTTTTTTTTTTTTTTCCCCCACTTTGTGCAGTGAAGAATCTGATTCTAGTCCAGGAGGGAACTCATGGGTGACCTGTGCAGCATTTGCCACAGGACAAGAACCTGAGTCATGACATGAAGGTGGCAGAAAAGACCCTGACATGACAGAGGTGCATTAATACAAGTCACCTTTCCTTACTTGCAAGCTAGGGTACTTTGCTAACCGCTGAAGCCCATACATTGGGTGTCTGGAGAGCAATTGCCATGTAATGTATAAATTGCCCTTTTCTGTATCTGATACGCATAAAGATAACCACCTCGACCTTTGAGAGGCTTCTTACTAATGCTCATGCAAGTAACTGGCCAGTCAGAAATTTTTCGGGGAAATATCTTTGTGCTGGAAAAATGCTGATGCACAGAGATGGAGCCTCACAGAGGAAAATGCTGAACTAGACAGAGATTTTGGTGAGAATTGATGCTCGGGTGCACTCTGTAGTGTCTTGTCAAAGTCAAACAGATAGGGAGGGAGGGAGAAGCTTTGTCCTTTCGCCCTTTCTCACCCTCCAACCATGGGTTGTTGTTTGCAAGCCCCTGGGCCTGCCCTGGGCACTGGGAACAGGGTTGGAGTGGGATTCCAGGACTGAGCAAGCTTCTAGATCTTCTGCCCAGCTGCAGGGCCACTTGAGGGCCTTCACCCTTGCAGGGCAGCTGAATGTGGGCCCAGGGTTGTAGCAGCCTCCTGCACCCCCAGGCACCTTGCTGGGCACCTTGGCTCTGTTTGTGTAAAAGCTCTCTGAATGTGGCATAAGAAGGAAACCCTCAACCTTTAAAAAATATTTATAAACCAGAAACTGATTCTAGTTCATCTGTTACCCATAATATATGGGACAGGTTAACCACTGCAGTTAGTATCAGACAACCCCTCCCAAGTCATCCAGCCATGCAGTAACACTTACTACTGCCTTACATTTAACAAACACTTTGCATGAGGCTTCTTAGGCAAGCTAGACTTTTAAAATTAGACTTTCAGTCCACACACCAGATTGAATAATTCATTTTGCTGCTACATAAATGGCAGTTTACTAATTTAAGTTCCTGAACTTGACTGTCATGAGGAACCTTCTGGATCATTTTTCAGCAGTCCCTCCCTGTGGAGCTCTGTGGAGGCATGAAAATTCCCTTCCCTGGCTGCAACCATCACAACCATTTCTTATATATATGTGCCTGTGTATTAATATAGACATACAGCACACAGGCAGGCACACATCACTACACAGGAACAGCTTGGCATACTGAATGCGGGTGGGGAGTTAAAGGAGCAAAGGGATGGTATGAATATACAATTTGGGTCCTTTTAGGAATATTTCAGAGTAACTATTTTAAATGCAGAGCCTCGCTGTGATTTTTGTCAAATTAATTTTTTCACTATGACCGTACTTGAATCACATAAAAAAATCAAAAAAAAAAAAAAAAAAGAAAAAAAAAATCAGAGAGGTGTGTTTTGTTAGAAAATGTCAACCTGATATTCTTCATTGATACCTCTACCATTCAATGTGATTTTTACAAAGCTGTAGAGAATGTAGAGCAAAAGCTTTTTAACCTTTCCTCCCCATAAGGACTCCTTCACTCTAAGATGTGCAGTGTTGTGACATGGACTTGCAACTGGGTCACTGGTAAATCCTCTCTACACCCAGGACCTTGAGGCAGCATGCAAAGCTAACTTGATAATTTATGAGCCCCAGATTTGACTTGACTGTAGCTCCTAGATCTCAAGCAATAAGTTTAGACCCCCAGGAACCCCCAGGCTGAATCAGGGGCTGTTGGGATTTTGTAGTCTCATATCAGGAGCTTGCAACCTCAGCTTTTTATCATGATTTTCAGTCTCCTTCCCACATTTGTGGAAAATCTTGTGTCAGCCTTTCAAAGTTTACAATTCCAGAATAAATTTGATAGGAAGATGCCCCCTCAGTGGGGATCACAGGCTTTTCAGACTCTCAAACAAGCTAATCCTTGCCTTTAGGAGGAGCAAAATTAGAAATGCAATTTACAACAAGGTTTCAGCAGCATGCATTCCTTCAGAACAAACTGGTACTTTGGAAATTTAGTTGTTACTGTGTCTTTTTTCAAATTGCTAGGAATAAACACATTGGTATTGCCCAATTGCAGATTCAGCTGTCTGGGTTTTTTCCCCCATAACAAGCTGGTACAGAGCAGGGAGGTTTTGAAGTGAAACCCCATACCAGATCCACGCAGTGCACATTAATTCTGTTTCCAGGGCAAGCCCATGAGATTCTTTTAGGAGGAAAGGACACAAGAAGCTTTGCTGGAGGTATGCACCAAGCCTGCTCCAACCTCTGATGGGTCATAAAGGTCCAAAGTGGTGACTGGGCCTTTGGACAGCTTCAAACCATATGTGTAGTGGTGATAGTCAGCCTAGACTAAATTTAGTCCAAAGTAAAGCCCCTGGACCACGTGTGATGCAGATGCAGGGGCCTCAGCATAAAGGGCTTTGATCCACTGATTTGCTTTTATTGTACTGAAATGCATACAAATATAGATAAAACCTTAAAGTATTAAAACTTACTCTGCACTGAAAATCTCCAGGTTTGGCAAATCTCATCAGTCATAATCTGTCAGTCTTTCAAAGCTCATTCATGAAGTGTAGCAAAGAGTTCACATCTTAAGAAAAAAAAAGTTATTTTTGTAACCTAGAATGTCATTTATTTTTTTCTGTATGACAGATGAATAAAAAGGGTTGTTCTCCTAGTGATGGTGTTATCCACTGAGATAAATAAGATCCAGATTCTGTCTAACTTCACATAGAAAGCTTTTGGCTTGTTTTTTTTTTTTTTTTTTTTAATTTCAATTGAAATGAAACTGCTCACCTATCGTCTTGGGTAAAAAGACATATTTATTGGTATAAAATATTCAGTATGTAAATCCCTTTGTGAAATGCCTGATTACCTGTATTTATAATGAGCTATATTGGCAAAATGAATTTTGTTTATAAGCTTTTAGGGAATCATTTTGTTCATGCACTGTAGTTTTTTACTCCTTATTTACAATCCTTCTATTTTAAGTGTTTCAACATCTATTTAAGAAGTATAAACAAATGCATGTGACTGAAACTGGAGACTGTGCACTTTTGAAGGATTAAATTAAAGAAATAAAGAAGACAAAGAAGGGAAATGGAAGTACTAATCCTCACAACACTTCAGTGCCCAATCAATTTCAGGTGAGTGGCAGTAGCTGACAGATTTGCCCAGATACTTGGTCATCTCACTCTCCAAAGTGATAACTGAGAACTGCAATGGCTGAGGCCAGGTGCTTGCTCTTACTGTGTGCTGCGAAAGTGCTGTGTCTCCTCCCAGGTCCTCTGTCTCATGGCAGGAGACAAGAGTCACTGCTGAAGGCAAGTGTACTGTGTAAGAACAGCTATAGTCCCACTCTTCTCTGTGGGGCCTAGTGTGTGTCAAGTGTTCTGCATGACCATGTCTTCCAGCTGCTTTCAAGGCCACTGAAGGGATCTCCATCCTCTGGTGGAGGTGGTGGGAATAGGGACTTCCCCAGGCTGTTTTTCCCTCAAACCCATCCTCCAAGCTTTGCAATGAGAGTGCCAAATCATTCTCAGATAGGCATGACATATGGAAAAATGTTTAAGTGCTGTCTTGAGAAGACTGGCAAGAAAATAAGCCACTTACCTGAGTGGTGAATGAGTAAAGAAAAAAAAAATAATTTAAGGATAATTCAGAATTTGCAGATTTTTTGTTCAAAGTAATCACTACATATTTCTGAATAAAAAATACTCTTGAAAACACTCAAAACTCTCAGAAGTTACTCAAACAACCTAGGAATTATCCATATTACTAAAGAATATTACTGCATCAGCTACTGTAGTCAGCTGAGTTTATCATTAAAGCAGTCTAGGCACATATAGTGGTCATGGTTTTGCAGTGGGGGAACATGTGCAAACAAGTATAACATGGATGGGGTCAACTAACATATTAGTAACGTTATTTGGTCTATGTATTGATGGCAACTAGGAGAGCTTTCTAGCAGAAGACCATGCAAAGCATAAGAAATCATAGAGTCATAGAATGGTTTGGGTAAGAAGAAACCTTTAATTGTCATCTAGTTCAACCCTCCTGCAATAAGCAGGTATATCTTCAACTAGATCAGGTCACTCAGACCCTCATCCAACCTGACCTTGAATGTTTCCAGGGATGGGGCATCTACCACTTCTCTGGGCAACCTGTTCCAGTGTTTCATCAACCTCATTGTGAAAAATGTCTCCCTTATAGCTAGTCTAAAACACATCTCTTTTGTTTTAAAACCACCTTGTCCTGTCCCAACAGGCCCTGATAAAATGTTTGTCCTCATCTTTCTTACAGTCCCTTTTTAAGTACCGAAAGGCTGCAATAAGGTCTCCCTGCAGCCTTCTCCTCCCCAGGCTGAACAACTCAAACTCTTTCAGCCTTTCCTCATAGGAGAGGAGCTCCAGCCCTCTGATGATTTTTGTGGCCCACCTCTGGACCTTCTGCAACAGATCCACATCTTTATTATACTGAGGACACCAGAGCTGAACAGGGTACTCCAGATGAGGTCTCACCAGAGCCAAGTAGAGGGTGTGAATCACCTTCATTGACATTTCTTTTGATGCAGCCCAGGATACAGTTTACCTTCTGGACTACAAAGGCACATTGTTTTATCTGAATTAAAACATCGGGAAACAAGTACTTCAGCTATAACATTTCAGGGAAAGATGAGGACAGTTAGCCAGAAAACTTTTAACATCATGATGTTGTGAACAAAGACAGTGTTATACTGGAATGTATAAACAGAAGCATGTATAGTCTGCATCTCTAGACAGATGAAATCCTCTTGCTACTCTCTGCAGAACTGCTGAGACCTTGACCAAGCAGCTCTTCAGTTTTCACTGCAGGACCTCAAGAAAGACAGGCACCCAACACAGAGTGCTCAGGTGGAAGTAACAAAAATGAAGAGACTTATTACTATTTTGCATGATATACAACTGCTTCCTGAAAGAAATGGGGTTGCTTAATAAGAAAAAGACCTGCTAACAGTTTTCAAACGTGTATTAGGTAGCTGTGAAAAGAAATGAAAAATCAATTTCTTTGTGTCCTTGACAAACACAGTAAAAGGGACATAAGGTTAAGCACTTGGAAAAACCTTCTAGGAACAGTGCAGCATTAAAAGCAATAGTCTGGAAAGACTGAAGAATACGGAGAAAATATTTTTAAGAATTTATTAAGCAAGTGCAGGCTAGGAATGACAGGACAATGACATTCTGCCTTGGGACAGGTGAATTGGCTAGATAACTTCTCAAGACCGTTTGTAGAATTGTTATTGATAATTGTATCTTTCCTTGATTCTTTTCCTTAAGCCCACAGTGATCAATGTTTCCTCTGTCTTCTATTAACTGCTAATATCTTTTGCACTAGGTGCAGTTCAAAGTATCATCACCAGATGGGTGACAGCATTACTGCAGCAGCATTTGCAACATAAGACACAAGTGCTGTAGAATGAAAATTCTCAGGCACACGTAATATTTTACAGCAGGTTTTTACCATGAGAACTGAAAAGTGTGTGGTCTTATTTTTTAAGTCCCGATCTTTTAACTTTTCTGTCTTGTAAACAAACAGTGCTAAAACAACATTCCCTACTTCACTTCCCTTTTTGGGAAAGGACACAAAAGCTTAACTTGATACTGCAGCTTTCAGGTGAATCTTTGGCTCTGTGCAGCTTTTGACTTGAAAGCTTTGGGAAGAACACTCGATTTCAAAACAGGTTTATGGTCTTTCAGCTACTAGGTGAAAAGTTCAATGTAGCTGTTTGTAATATAGAGCACTGATATCTTTCAACTTTTGTATCTTAGCTCACATTTACAGTTGTGGAAGTTATACATATAATTTCTTTCTAGTGGTTCTGAAACTGTTTCCTACAACCTTCAGGAATGTTATATTTTCCTAACATGAATGTGCTTGTTTGTTGTCATATTTTTAGATTTGGAATTGTTTTCTACAGACTTATCTTTGAAAAATAATGAGCATGCATATTTTATTATTGAAATAACCTATACTCATTACAATTAGCAATGGAGGTTAGTCTCGGGGTTTGCTGACCGACAGCAATGTGTGAATTCATGACAAGATGTAGTACAGCCAGATTTTAACATCCTGTCAAACACGTAAGTAGAATTTAATATATTCAAATCCGTGTTTTACAGTGCTCACATTTACAAGCTTATTAACATTGATGGTATGGTTATATAAACCTTTTCAGCTCTCTGTACGTTAAAATTGTGAGAAAAAAATATGGGATACTTAGTTACATATTCTTTCACATGGATCTCCATCTATTTCTGTTTCTCTCTTTTCCCCTAATTCTGGATAAGATTAATTTCTTTTTACATGTGCATTATTATTCTTCAGTTCCTACTATATTACTGCTACAATGACCAGTTACACTGAAGAGCTGAACTCAAATATGAAGTGACACATTTTTTTCCAAATAGGTAAGAGTACAACTACAGTTAAGTTTTCTTGAAGGAAAAATACAGTCTGTTCATCTCCTTTATCAGCTTCATGGATATTCAGGTAGTAACTGTTGACAAGTTTGTTTCTTTTAATTATGTGTTACTGTATGAAAACTGGAGATTTTCCCATAAGATGTGGAGCTTGTGACATGTTTTTATTGCCTTAGATATGGATTACTATAATATGCTGCCCTGGTGCTTAGTGTAAGAATATTTGAAATGGCATTTCTTGTTGAATAAGGCTCCTTTCTTATAATACTATGTTGTACAGGGACAACATGTTTTATCTCTACTCCATGATATGTACTGCCATCGGGATTTTTTTTGGGTAGAGTTTAAGATGACAGTTTTGGTCTGTTGTACACAGTCCCAATTATCTGAAGGATTAATATATTTCTGTGCAGTACTTCCATTGGTAGTATAATGATCAATGTTCCTGCAGTTACATCCTGTAGTTTAAATGAGAAATACTTTTCAGTCAGAGTCCTAAAGGCTGGAATGCTTATTTGCTGCATTCCAATACAGCATTTTGTGGGTGATTGTAGGTCACATAAGAAAGAAATGTAGGAAGAATGTTGAATAATCTTTATGACAAAGGTAAGAAGGAAAGCTTACATGGTGGTGAGATCGGGTTCTTCATAGATTTTTGGACCTGCTGATAGAGAACTTGACTTTCCAGAGTTCTCTGAGTTTGAACTGAGTTTGAACTGAGTGGCCTCCATTGCAATTAACATGCAATTTAGAATATTTCAAGTCCAGGCAGACCTCTCTGAAAAATTTCTTAGAAAGGAAACATGGTCTGCCATCAATTTTGAAAGGTCATCCTGTATTCTAGGGCACTTCTTAATACTGTTAAGTGATTGGTTCCAAAGTACAGAAGGAACATATCCCTAGCAAACAGTCAGCAAGAATCAAGTTTTCCAGAGTGACATTTGTTACACTGGAAGGACTGGGAATAGTTCTGTCCCTGCTTCAACCTGTTCAGATGTGGCAAGGCTGTGGTTAAGACCCCTTCTATGATTAATGCTCTGTGCTTGCAGTATCAGATTGACTGTTTTGATAAATACAGCAAAATCAATCAATCTCTCAATCTCTCCTTCTTACAGTTTAGATTTATTACACCTAAACAGGAACTAGAACAAAACACTTTTTCTGTATTAGTGAATAACTAAAATAAGCCTACCTGAAAACTGAGGGATTTAAGAGAGAAACTAACTTACAGAGAAACTGCTGGGGTCATTTCTGTTTCTATGTCTTCTAACAACAGTTAGGATATTTAATTTTCTCTATAGAAACAGATATTTCTTTGCATTCGTGTTTTCAACAGATGTGAATGCACAGGATGCAGGATTTGCAGATAATTTTGGGTAGTTTATTATTTAGGTGATGCTTCATTCCAGTTTGAAGATGCTATGTAATTTTGATCACTGAAACAAACCTACAGTCACATTTCTTCAAATGCTTCAAGGAAGAGTTGACTAGCAGATCTCATGATAAATGAGCAGCTTGTTTTTGTCATGTACCCACTGGCTATATCTCTACCCTTGTTGTTTCTCCTCATTTGTCATTCAGAGCCATTTTGTCATTCAATGTGTTCAGTACCTCTCTGACCAGCAGGTCACTGGGCTAGAAGGAATTTGCTGACAAATAGTTAGGGCTGGTAGCTCTAAGGAAAGCAGTGCATTGATCCCATACTTTCCAGGCCTACAACTGTCACGGCTGCACAACTTGTTGCATAAAATAGTCATGGAGAAAAACTATAGGCCCCAGAACTATAAAACAGTTTACATCAGTGAAGATTTATACTAAAATAAACTGATGTTTTGTCTGTCTTAGTGCTGCTCTGGTTCTGAGATGCTTCAACTGCATGACATTTTCCTGCTTCATAGAACTGGAGAAATTAGACGTGGAAAAGACCTTTTAGATCTCCTCAACCACCCTCATAACAATGCAGAATTGTCACCACAGAATATTTATTAGTGCATTGTCCAGCTTAGTTTTAAACATCACAACTGACAGAGCTGTTCCATTTCCCTTGGGATACTGTTACATACCCTAATAGCTTCTGCTTTCAGGAAGTTTTACTTACTATTCAGTCTGCGTTTTCCCTTACTTGTCTTGATCCCAGCTGTAGAACCCTGTAACAAGCTATACAATCCTACCACCTCTTTATAAAAGTGAGAAAAAGGAGAACAAGGTAATAAAAATGGGTGATGCTTGATACTGGAAATGTTTTCTTACTGATAATCTGGAAGGAAAAAAAACCAAAACTGTGTGTGCATGTATATACCTTGTTATTGCAACTGTTCTGAAATCTGAGGGATTTTTGGCCATTGACTTAAATCGGGCCAAGGTTTAAAGACTTCTACATATACTTAGAGCTCCACATCAAAGAGGCAAAGTGCTTCAAAATATTCACTTGTGTAGATGATGAAGGCCACATCCCTACAGATGTTTAGAGTTTGGAAAAGTAGTGAGCAGTGCAGAGATCTCCTTTACTACAATATTTATCTGGAAGTCTGTCATGTTTGTAATTCTTGTAGTCCATGACAACTTCAGGCAACTCCACAGGACGTCACAAGGGACAAAATGTGAGCAGCAGGGGTGGGAAGAACTCCCAGCCTTTCTCATCCTCCACTGGATGAAAAAGTCTATCAGGCTGGATGAACCTGCACATCAAAATTGTTGTTTTCTCTTCATGTCCAAGAATACCCATGAAGGACCATGACCCCCTGAGGAACAGGTTGTCTCCTGCGCCATCCTGATTCTGTACTGATCAGCTCAGCCCCATCCATCATGTGCATTGGGGATAACTGAGAAAGTTTAACTAAGGACTCACCCATTATTTCACTTCTCTCCTTTATTTTACCTACACCACTCCACACCCCTGCCCCCCTCCCCCCCCCCATTTTACATCTTGAGTGAAGGCAAGAAAAGGCAGGCACAATCTTGTCTTGTCCTTTTAATTTATTTATTTACTTATTATCTGTGTCAGTTTCATCTTCCTTTTCCCTGCCTCAGGTTATTTTCTTCTTTGGT
>NW_008595440.1:114885-115571 GCF_000691845.1 Merops nubicus | reverse complement strand
CCTGCTGAATCAAGGTTGAAAAATACTCCCTTGGACAAGAGTCTGAAACAAAAGTTGGTGGAAATGGGAAGACCTGGCCTGCCTTTGTATACTTATTTTTTAATGAAATAGCCTAAAGGTTGGGGATATGTTTATTCCCAAATATAATGATGTCAGAGACATAGGATGAATTTTGTAATTTTTTTTTAATGTTTCTTTATTATTCCTAGGATTTCCATAAAATCTTTGTTCCCCTTTGAAGTGAGATTGAAAGACTTTGTCTGAAGGAAAATCTTTTTGATATACAGATTTTATTGGATGTATATGAGAAAAACCAATACCTTCTATGGAAAACAGGAAAGAAGATGCCTATATACAAAATGTATTTTCTGTCAAAAAGGAATTTTGATAAGACAATTTCATTGTTTCATCTTAACTTCCAAAAAATGTTTTATTACTGAGGGTGTACTTAAATGCTGCTAATGTTTGCTGTGAAAAGAAGAAATGAACAAACAAAGAAACAAACTTGGGAGAACGGCTGGTAGGAGATATTTTTCATAAATTTACTTTATTATGTAATATTATTGGTAATTAAATTACTGTATTTTAGCTTTCCAAAGCTTCTTGAGGAGCATCCGCTGAGGCTTACAAAGGACTCTGTCTCTTAGTTTACTGCACCTAAATTCTGGATTGAGGATTGCCACTAC
>NW_008595440.1:113194-114869 GCF_000691845.1 Merops nubicus | reverse complement strand
TACAAATCACATTAAGACAACAATTCCTTTTATAGGAATATTTACAGGCAAGATTCATACCAATAAGACATCTACGATGTAGATCCAAGAGCAGAAGTTTACCTCCGTGGCTAGATTAACTGTTATGAACTGGATGTGGAATTTCAGAAATGCCAGCATAAGGAATGTTGTTCGAATTTTGACTGGAGTACTCTGCTCTGTGCTTTGAGGAATTCAGTAATATGGAGCTCACAAAGGGTTAAATACAGAAGGAGTTATTTGAAATGAAGTAAGAGAAATCATTTTAGGGAGAAGATGGAAATGTCTTGCTAATTTTTTTTAACCCATACAGAGATATTATTATAGAATGATACAATGTATTGGGTTGGAAAGGACCTCTAAAGGTCATCTAGTCCAACCCCCAACCCTGTCTCCTTATGGAATATGAAGTCCCTGAAAGATTATCTGAATCATAACGTTTTTGCGCCTCTCCTTTTCAAAGGAAAGAGTCTTAATAAAAGTTGGCACCTCACAGGAGTTTGCAACCAGCTATCTGCTGGAGCTGCAGTAAGTTTCACCTAATGCTGAAGAGCACAATCTTTCTTACAGTGCCCATCTAAATATGCTGACAGGTTTGGGGTTTTACATTGAATACACTTCGAACCTCCCACAACGTATGACAGCACTTTGCTCAGAGGCAAATTCTCACAGGAACTTTACATATTTTACATCCCTAATGTAATTACCAGGCCAAAAAAATATACACGGGAGCAATGAAGCATGACCACGGACACACTGCAGTTCCATTGCTGGGTGGTATTCCTGACGGAGCCAATCAAGGAGAGGAACTCCAGGGAGAGCTAAACTGAACTTCAGAAGCAGATTCAGATTAAGGCTAGATCATGGCTGGTTAAAAGTGAGCTGCAACCTCTGCTTAGCTGCTCGTGGTCTGTCTAAGGCTACAGCATGAGGACTGCCTACAGGGCTGCCGGGCATTTTCTATTGCTCGTTTATGGTTGCCACGGATCTTTTGTTATGGCCATATGTTATTTAGTTATCTTTATTTTATTTTATTTTTAATCCAAGACGAAAGCACAAAGCTAGTGCGAGATTTGCAAAATCACTGCAAACAGGCTGAACTGTTGAGAGGATGCACCTAATAATCACCAGCCCTGACTGAAAGGTGAAAAAGGAAGAATATCATTGTGTCTTTTAATATGACTATCAGTAGTGAAACTCTCCAGCTAGACTAGATAAAACCAGAAACAATAGGGAACTTGAGTTACAGTAGCAGCAGCTTAATAGCTGCAATTATCAGCTGCGCTACCAGTTGGAGTTCCCACCCATCAGAGCCCGAGGTAAAAGATGTCAGGGGGATAGAGTGAAAGGCCTGCCTGAAAATGCAAAACCACAGAGCATTCACTTGCTAAAAGACTTGGATGAGCTACTCGTTCTGGTCTTTGTGCTCTTTTAAATACACCCATCTAGTTGTCTTGGAGACAGACACGTGGGGGAAAAAAAAAAAAAAGCCACTCAATATTCCTATCCCTGAATATAATCCCCTGTTATAGATCAGCTAAGTAATAGACTAAATACAAAATGTATAAAATATTAACCTGACAAACTGCTCTGCTTAAGTCAATGACATATGGATAGAAGATGTGGGTAACAAGAGGTTTATTAGA
Source organism: Merops nubicus (assembly GCF_000691845.1). Classification (NCBI taxonomy): domain Eukaryota; kingdom Metazoa; phylum Chordata; class Aves; order Coraciiformes; family Meropidae; genus Merops; species Merops nubicus. Next base: position 113,205 of record NW_008595440.1, on the reverse strand, counting down.
ATGCTCTGGTT